>NW_028225185.1:31670159-31672293 GCF_052327205.1 Somniosus microcephalus
GATTGAGGGATGGAGAGATGGAGAGATTGAGGGATGGAGAGATTGAGGGATGGAGAGATTGAGGGAGGGAGAGATTGAGGGATGGAGAGATTGAGGGAGGGAGAGATTGAGGGATGGAGAGGTAGAGGGATGGAGAGATTGAGGGATGGAGAGATTGAGAGATGGAGAGATTGAGGGATGGAGAGATTGAGGGATGGAGAGGTTGAGGGATGGAGAGGTAGAGGGATAGAGAGATTGAGGGATGGAGAGATTGAGGGATGGAGGGATTGAGGGATGGAGAGATTGAGGGATGGAGAGATTGAGGGATGGAGAGATTGAGGGATGGAGAGATTGAGGGATGGAGAGGTTGAGGGATGGAGAGATTGAGGGATGGAGAGATTGAGGGATGGAAAGATTGAGGGATGGAGAGATTGAGAGATGGAGAGATTGAGGGATGGAGAGATTGAGGGATGGCGAGGTAGAGGGATGTAGCGGTAGAGAGATGGAGAGATTGAGGGATGGAGAGGTTGAGGGATGGAGAGATTGAGGGATGGAGAGATTGAGGGATGGAGAGATTGAGGGATGGAGAGATTGAGGGATGGAGAGATGGAGGGATGGAGAGGTAGAGGGATGGAGAGATTGAGGGATGGAGAGATTGAGGGAGGGAGAGATTGAGGGATGGAGAGGTAGAGGGATGGAGAGGTAGAGGGATGGAGAGATTGAGGGATGGAGAGATTGAGGGATGGAGAGATTGAGGGAGGAGAGATTGAGGGATGGAGAGATTGAGGGATGGAGAGGTTGAGGATGGAGAGATTGAGGGATGGAGAGATTGAGGGATGGAGAGATTGAGGGTGGAGAGATTGAGGGATGGAGAGATAGAGGGATGGAGAGATTCAGGGATAGAGAGATTGAGGGATGGAGAGATTGAGGGATGGAGAGTTGAGAGATGGAGACATTGAGGGATGGAGAGATTGAGGGATGGAGAGGTAGAGGGATGGAGAGATTGGGGATGGAGTGATTGGTGGGATGGAGAGGTTGAGGGATGGAGAGATTGAGGGATGGAGAGGTTGAGGGATGGAGAGATTGAGGGATGGAGAGATTGAGGGAGGGAGAGATTGAGGGATGGAGCGATTGAGGGAGGGAGAGATTGAGGGATGGAGAGATTGAGGGATGGAGAGTTTGAGGGATGGAGTGATTGAGGGTGGGAGAGTTGAGGGATGGAGAGATTGAGGGATGGAGAGATTGAGGGATGGAGAGATTGAGGGTTGGAGAGTTGAGGGAGGTGAGGTAGAGGGATAGGAGTTTGAGGTGGAGAGATGAGGGATGGAGGGATTGAGGGATGGAGAGATTGAGGGATGAGAGATTGAGGGATGGAGATTGTGGATGAGAGGTTGAGGGATGGAGAGATTGAGGATGGAGAGATGAGGGATGGAGAGATTGAGGGATGGAGAGATTGAGAGATGGAGAGATTGAGGGATGGAGAGATTGTGGATGGCGAGGAGAGGGATGTAGCGTTGAGAGATGAGAGATTGAGGATGGAGAGGTTGAGGGATGGAGAGATTGAGGGATGGAGAGATTGAGGGATGGAGAGTTTGAGGGTGGAGAGATTGAGGGATGGAGAGATTGAGGGATGGAGAGATTGAGGAAGGAGAGATTGAGGGATGGAGAGATTGAGGGTGGAGAGATTGAGATGAGAGATTGAGGGATGGAGAGATTGAGGGAATGGAGAGATGGAGGATGGAGAGATGAGGGATGGAGAGATTGAGAGAGATTGAGGAAGGAGAGATTGAGGGTGAGAGATTGAGGGATGGAGAGATTGAGGGATGGAGAAGATTGAGGGATGGAGAGATTGAGGAATGGAGAGATTGAGGGATGGAGAGATTGAGAGGATGAGAGATTGAGGGATGGAGAGATTGAGGATGAAGAGATTGAGGAATGGAGAGATTGAGGGATGAAGATTGAGATGGGAGAGATTGAGGGAAGGAGAGATTGAGGGATGGAGAGATTGAGGAGATGGAGAGATGAGGGATGAAGAGATTGAGGGATGAGAGATTGAGGAGAGAGAAGATTGAGAGAATGAAAGATTAGAGAGAATGAAGATGAGAGAGATGAAGAATGAGAGAATGCAAGGAATGGAGAATTAAGATTTAGAGAT
>NW_028225185.1:31672793-31710467 GCF_052327205.1 Somniosus microcephalus
CTGATTTGAAAATTTTGAGCCAAATGCTAATTGGGATTTCTATTTGGATTGATTTTTTAATGGCATAGAAAGCCCTTCTTGCTTTCTCTTTCAGTTCATTCACAGCCAGATGAAAATTTCCCGTAGAACTGATTTTTAAGCCCAAGTATGTGTAGTTAGTGGTGTGTTCAATTTTGGTTGTTCCTAGTGTGAAATTTATTCTGGGTCCCTGATGTTTGGATCTTTGCTGGAACACAAGGACTTTGGTTTTTGTGCGATTTATTGTCAGGGCCCAGGTCTGGCAGAACGACTCCAGCAGATCCAGGTTCTGCTGTAGACCCTCCTTAGTTGGTGACAGCAGAACCAGGTCATCTGCATAGAGGAGGAATTTAACCTTGGATTCATATAGGGTGAGGCCGGGTGCTGTAGATTGTTCAAGTAGTTTTGCCAATTCATTTATGTAAATATTAAAGAGTGTCGGTGAGATGGGCGAGCCCTGCGTCACCCCCCGCCCCTGTGGGAAGTATTTTGTTTGTTTGTCTCCAATTTTAACTGCACATTTGTTGTTTGTATACATTGATTTAATTACATCATGTTTTTCCCCCTACACCACTTTCGATAAGTTTCAGGAATAGACCGTCGTGCCAGATGGAATCGAAAGCCTTCTGGAAATCTATAAAGCATGCGTAGATTTTGCTTTTGTTTTGATGGACGTGTTTGTCAATTAGGGTCTGTAGGGTGAAGATATGATCTGTTGTTCTATAGTTTGGCAGGAATCCAATTTGGCTTTTACTCAAGACATTGTGCTCCTCAAGGAAGTTTATAAGTCTTTTGTTTATGATGCTACAGAATACATTCCCCAGGTTAATGTTTACACAGATGCCTCGGTAGTTATTTGGGTCGACTTTGTCCCCACTTTTGTATATGGGCGTTATGAGTCCTTTGTTCCAGATATCAGGGAAGTAACCGACACTCAGAACCAAGTTGAAGAGTTTTAGGATAGCCAGTTTCATTTTATCGTCTGTGTGTTTAATCATCTCGCTTAGTATGCCGTCTGCACCGCAAGCTTTTCCTGGTCTCAGGTCCTTGAGTTTTTCAAAAAGTTCTTTTTCTGTTATTATGGAGTCTAGCGGGTTTTGGTTATCTTTTATGGCCATTTCGAGCTTTTCCAGTTTTTTGCATATTTGGTGTTGCTCTGGCCTTAGTGTGTTTTTCTGGTATAATTTTTCAAAGTGGTTTTCCCATGTGTCTCCATTTTGAATGGCCAATTCATCGTGTTGTTTTTTGTGTAATGTATTCCAGTTGTCCCAGAAACAATTTGAATCAATGGATTCCTCAATGGAGCTGAGTGTATTCTTAATATACTGCTCTTTTTTGGTTCTGAGTGTGTTTCTGTATTGTGTTCTCTCTCTCTCTCCCCCCCCTCCCCGCTCTCTCTCTCCCCCCTCCCCTCTCTCCCCCCCTCTCTCTCTCTCTCTCCCCCCCTCTCTCTCTCTCTCGCCCCTCTCCCCCCCCGCTCTCTCTCCCCCCCTCCCTCTCCCCCCCTCTCTTTCCGGTATCTGGGATCTCCCTGTGTCGAGAGGCCTTCACCCTCACCCCCCCCAATCCTCCCGCTCTGGGCCTTACCAGTCTCGGAGTAGCCGGTGGCGGTGATGACCGGCACGGCCACCATGACTAGGCCCGAGGCGCTCCACAGGTACTTCATCAGGAACTGCTCCAGCATCACGTACCACAGCCGCTTCAGCAGGATCTGGTTGATCTGCGAGGCCAGCGCCTGGTAACAGCTTCGCAGCAGCGCCAGCTCCACCTGAGAACAAGAAGGCCGAGAGTCAGCCGACAGCGCTCACCCGAGGGGGGGCTCGCACGGCCAGAAATGGAGGCCTCGCTACTCGAGGGAGACAGGCCTCGGTGACAGGCCTCGCGGTGACCAGCCTCGGTAACCGGCCTCGCTTAAAGGCTTCGGTGACAGGCCTCGGCGACAGGCCTCGGTGACCGGCCTCGCTTAAAGGCTTCGGTGACAGGCCTCGGCGACAGGCCTCGCGGTGACCGGCCTCGGTAACCGGCCTCGCTTAAAGGCCTCGGTGACAGGCCTCGGTGACAGGCCTCGGTGTCAGGCCTCGGTGTCAGGCCTCACGGAATGTGAGGGAGCTGGATTAACATCAGTAGAGATACAGTCAGTAACACAGGGTGCTGGGGGAGAGGGGTTACTGAGCGACAGTGTGAGGGAGCTGGATTAACATCAGTAGAGATACAGTCAGTAACACAGGGCGCTGGGGGAGAGGGGTTACTGAGTGACAGTGTGAGGGAGCTGGATTAACATCAGTAGAGATACAGTCAGTAACACAGGGCGCTGGGGGGAGAGGGGTTACTGAGTGACAGTGTGAGGGAGCTGGATTAACATCAGTAGAGATACAGTCAGTAACACAGGGCGCTGGGGGAGAGGGGTTACTGAGTGACAGTGTGAGGGAGCTGGATTAACATCAGTAGAGATACAGTCAGTAACACAGGGCGCTGGGGGAGAGGGGTTACTGAGTGACAGTGTGAGGGAGCTGGATTAACATCAGTACATAAGAACATAAGAACATAAGAAATAGGAGCAGGAGTAGGCCAATCGGCCCCTCGAGCCTGCTCCGCCATTCAATAAGATCATGGCTGATCTGATCCTAACCGCCAATCTACTATCACAGAACCATCTCCTGAATCTAACAGAATCAGACACACGAAATAGGAGCAGGATCAGGCTACACTGCCCCTGGGCCCACTCCGCTACCCACAGGGCCATGTCCGATCCGAACCTAGACTCATGTCCAAATTCCTGCCCGCTCCCCGTAACCCTTTATTCCCTTTACTTCTAGGAAACTGTCTATTTCTGTTTTAAATTTATGTAATGATGTAGCTTCTACAGCTTTTTGGGGCAGCATATTCCATGGACCTACCATCCTCTGAATGAAGTAGTTCCTCCTCATCTCAGTTTTGAAAGAGCAGCCCCTTATTCTAAGACTATGCCCCCTAGTTCTAGTTTCACCCATCATCGGGAACATCCTCCCCGCATCCACCCGATCCAACCCCTTCACAATCTTATATGTTTCAATAAGATAGCCTCTCATTCTTCTGAACTCCAATGAGTAGAGTCCCAATCTAATCAACCTCTCCTCATATGTCCATCCCCTCATCCCCGGGATTAACCGAGTGAACCTTCTTTGTACTGACTCGAGAGCAAGTATGTCTTTTCTTAAGTATGGACACCAAAACTGTATGCAGTATTCCAGGTGCGGTCTCGCCAATACCTTGTACAACTGAAGCAATACCTCCTTATTTTTATATTCTATCCCCCTAGCAATGAAAGCCAACATTCCATTGGCCTTCTTAATCACTTGCTGCACCTGCATACTAACCTTTTGAGTTTCGTGCACCAGGACCCCCAGATCCCTTTGTACTTCAGTACTTTCCAGTTTCTTGCCATTAAGATAATAACTTGCTCTACGATTTTTCCTGCCAAAGTGCATAACCTCACACTTTCCAGTATTGTATTCCATCTGCCAAATCTCTGCCCACTTACTTAGCCTGTCTATGTCCCCTTGCAGGTTTTTTATGTCCTCCTCACTCACTACTTTCCCTCCCATCTTAGTATCATCTGCAAACTTTGATATGTTACACTCGGTCCCCTCCTCCCCTCCTCCAAATCGATAATATAGATTGTAAAGAGTTGGGGACCCAGCACTGACCCCTGCGGAACACCACTAGTTACTGATTGCCAGTCTGAGAATGAACCATTTATCCCAACTCTCTGCCTTCTGTTAGAGAGCCAATCCTCTATCCATGCCAGAATATTACCCCCAATCCCGTGATTTTTTATCTTAAGCAATAATCTTTTGTGTGGCACCTTGTCAAATGCCTTTTAGAAGTCTAAATACACTACGTCCACTGGTTCCCCTTTATCCACCCTATATGTTACTTCCTCAAAGAACTCCAGCAAATTTGTCAAACATGACTTCCCCTTCATAAAACCATGCTGACTTTGTCCTATTAAATTATGATTATCCAAATGTCCTGTTACTGTCTCCTTAATAATGGACTCCAAAATTTTACCTACCACAGATGTTAGGCTAACCGGTCTATAGTTTCCAGCCTTCTGTCTACTGCCCTTTTTAAATAAGGGTGTTACATTAGCAGTTTTCCAGTCTGCCGGGACCTTTGCTGAGTCCAGGGAGTTTTGGAAAATTATTACCAATGCATCCACAATCCCTACCGCCACTTCCCTCAAGACCCTAGGATGTAAGCCATCAGGTCCAGGTGATTTATCCGCCTTGAGTCCCATTATTTTACCGAGTACCACTTCCTTAGTGATTTTGATCGTGTTTAGCTCCTCCCCCCGTATAGCCCCCTGTTTGTCCAGTGTTGGGATATTCTTAGTGTCTTCTACTGTAAAGACTGATACAAAATATTCATTCAGTGTTTTTGCCATCTCCATATTTCCCACCATTAATTTCCCGGTCTCATCCTCTAAGGGACCAACATTTACTTTAGCCACCCTTTTTCTTTTTATATAACTATAAAAACTCTTACTATCTGTTTTTATATTTTTTGCTAATTTACTTTCATAATCTATCTTCCCTTTCTTAATCAGTCTTTTTGTTATTTTTTGCTGTCTTTTAAAGTTTTCCCAATCCTCTATCCTCCCACTAGATTTGGCTACCTTATATGCCCTTGTTTTTAGTCGAATACTATCCTTAATTTCTTTACTTAGCCACGGATGGCTGTCTTTTCTTTTACACCCTTTTCTTCTCAGTGGAATATATATTTTTTGGAAGTTGTAAAATAACTCCTTAAATGTACACCACTGATCATGTATCGTCTTACCCTTTAATCTATTTTCCCAATCCACTCTACTCAATTCCGCTCTCATACCTTCATAGTCTCCTTTATTCAAGCTTAGCACGCTTGTTTGAGATCCAACCTTCTTACCCTCTAATTGAATATGGAATTCAACCATGTTATGGTCACTCATTCCAAGGGGATCCTTTACTAGGACATTTTTAATTAATCCTGTCTCGTTACACAGGACCAGATCTAAGGTTGCTTGCCCCCTGGTCGGTTCAGTTACATACTGCTCAAGAAACCCATCCCTAATACACTCAATGAACTCATCCTCAAGGCAGCCCTGCCCAATTTGATTTGTCCAATTAATATGATAGTTAAAATCCCCCATAATTATAGATGTTCCCTTATTACAAGCCTCAACTATTTCCTGATTGATACTCCGTCCAACAGAGTTGCAACTGTTCGGAGGCCTATAGACTACGCCCACTAGTGTTTTTTTCCCCTTATTATTCCTTACCTCCACCCAAACGGTTTCATTATCCTGATCTTTTGACCCAATATCATTTCTCTGTATTACAGTGATTCCTTCCTTTATTAACATAGCCACCCCACCTCCCCTTCCTTCCTGCCTGTCCTTCCTGATCGTTAAATAACCTGGTATGTTTAATTCCCAGGCATTGTCATCCTGCAGCCATGTTTCTGTAATGGCCACAAGATCATACCCATATGTAGTTATTTGTGCCATTAACTCATCTATTTTGTTACGAATGCTACGTGCATTCAGATAGAGAACTTTCAAATATGTTTTGTGACACTTAGTTCCTGCTTTTGCACTTTTTATTACTTTACCTTTTACTCCATACTTTCTGCCCCTTCCTGACACGCTCTGGTTTTTAATTTCCCCACTGCTACCTAAGTCTATGACCTTCTCTGTTGTCATTTTTATTATTTGCTCTCTAGGAACCTCCCCCCCACTAGTTAGTTTAAAGCCCTCTCTACAGCCCTAGTTATATGATCCGCCAGGACTCTAGTCCCAGCACTGGCCAAGTGAAGCCCGTCCCAACGGAACAGCTCCCTCCTGCCCCAGTACTGGTGCCAGTGTCCCAGGAAGCAAAACCCATTTCTCCCACACCAGTCTTTGAGCCACGCATTTAACTCTCTAATTTTATTTGTCCTAGCCAAATTCGCTCGTGGCTCAGGTAATAATCCAGAGATTATTACCTTTGAGGTTCTGTTTTTTAATTTGACCCCTAGCTGCTCATACTCCTTTAACAGAACCGGCTTCCTAGTCCTATCTACGTCGTTTGTACCAACATGGACCACGACAACTGGATCCACCCCCTCCCACTGCAAGTTTCTTTCCAGCCCAGAGGAGATGTCCTTAACCCTGGCACCGGGTAGGCAACACAGCCTTCGGGACTCTCGCTCTCGGCTGCAGAGAACTCTATCTATCCCCCTAATAATACTATCCCCTACCACTACAACATTTCTATTTACTCCCCCCTCTTGAATGGCCCCCCGTTCCACGGTGCTGTGGCCAGGTTGCTCATCCTCCCTGCAGTCCCTGCTCCCGTCCCCACAGGGAATAAGAACCTCGAACCTGTTAGACAAGAGCAAGGGCTGCGGCTCCTCCAGCTCTACCTCCTGGATCCCCGTACCTGCCTCACTCGTAGTCACACCGTCCTGTCCCTGACCATCGGCTACATCTGAATTAATTAACTTCATAGGTGTGACCACCTCCTGATACACACAGTCCAGGTACTTCTCCCCCTCCCTGATGTGTCGCAGTGTCTGTAGCTCAGACTCCAGCTCATCAACACGGAGCTGGAGTTCCTGTAGCAGCAGACACTTGTCACAGACGTAATCACCGTGAGCCTCAATGGGGTTCACCGGCTCCCACATCTCGCAACAGTAACACATCACCTGCTCCATTCTATGTAATTAATTAAATTTTTTATTGTTAGTTATGGACACCCTCTGCCCGATTTTAGATGCTAGTATCCCCTTTAATTAATTGGATTTAAATTAAATCAATCCCTCTAGTTACACCAGTTAAATGGTTTACCAACAGTCACTCTGCACCAGAAAGGCATTATTAACTACAACCCACAGAGTTAAAGTTTGAAAAGGGCACCTAACACCCCACTTACCCTAAACTCACACTTACCCAAACTCACAGCACTCTTTGATGGCTCGCACTCAGTGCTTGCTCGCACTAGGACTGGTCTTTTTATACTGTTTGTTTGTTTACAGCCAAATGAGTCACCCTTGCGGATTGGTTAAAAAACTGGTTTCCACTGCCTGCTGTGCCAATTTACTCCTACTGCAGTGTAACCTTGTTTTACTTAAACCAACAGAATCCCAAATATTTAACTTTTCCCCTTTACTTAAACTGCTTAAGTAATCTTATCAAGAATGATGTAAAGAGAAATAACAATTAAAGAACTCTCACACTTACCCAAACTCACAGCACTCTCTGATGGCTCGAGAGGGGTTACTGAGTGACAGTGTGAGGGAGCTGGATTAGCATCAGTAGAGATACAGTCAGTAACACAGGGCGCTGGGGGAGAGGGGTTACTGAGTGACAGTGTGAGGGAGCTGGATTAACATCAGTAGAGATACAGTCAGTAACACAGGGCGCTGGGGGAGAGGGGTTACTGTGTGACAGTGTGAGGGAGCTGGATTAACATCAGTAGAGATACAGTCAGTAACACAGGGCGCTGGGGGAGAGGGGTTACTGAGTGACAGTGTGAGGGAGCTGGATTAACATCAGTAGAGATACAGTCAGTAACACAGGGCGCTGGGGGAGAGGGGTTACTGAGTGACAGTGTGAGGGAGCTGGATTAACATCAGTAGAGATACAGTCAGTAACACAGGGCACTGGGGGAGAGGGGTTACTGAGTGACAGTGTGAGGGAGCTGGATTAACATCAATAGAGATACAGTCAGTGACACAGGGCGCTGGGGGAGAGGGGTTACTGAGTGACAGTGTGAGGGAGCTGGATTAACATCAATAGAGATACAGTCAGTGACACAGGGCGCTGGGGGAGAGGGGTTACTGAGTGACAGTGTGAGGGAGCTGGATTAACATCAGTAGAGATACAGTCAGTAACACAGGGCGCTGGGGGAGAGGGGTTACTGAGTGACAGTGTGAGGGAGCTGGATTAACATCAATAGAGATACAGTCAGTGACACAGGGCGCTGGGGGAGAGGGGTTACTGAGTGACAGTGTGAGGGAGCTGGATTAACATCAGTAGAGATACAGTCAGTAACACAGGGCGCTGGGGGAGAGGGGTTACTGAGTGACAGTGTGAGGGAGCTGGATTAACATCAGTAGAGATACAGTCAGTAACACAGGGCGCTGGGGGAGAGGGGTTACTGAGTGACAGTGTGAGGGAGCTGGATTAACATCAGTAGAGATACAGTCAGTGACACAGGGCGCTGGGGGAGAGGGGTTACTGTGTGACAGTGTGAGGGAGCTGGATTAACATCAGTAGAGATAAGTAGAGATACAGTCAGTAACACAGGGCGCTGGGGGAGAGGGGTTACTGAGTGACAGTGTGAGGGAGCTGGATTAACATCAGTAGAGATACAGTCAGTAACACAGGGCGCTGGGGGAGAGGGGTTACTGAGTGACAGTGTGAGGGAGCTGGATTAACATCAGTAGAGATACAGTCAGTGACACAGGGCGCTGGGGGAGAGGGGTTACTGAGTGACAGTGTGAGGGAGCTGGATTAACATCAGTAGAGATACAGTCAGTAACACAGGGCGCTGGGGGAGAGGGGTTACTGAGTGACAGTGTGAGGGAGCTGGATTAACATCAGTAGAGATACAGTCAGTGACACAGGGCGCTGGGTGGAGGGGAAGGACAGGATCGGGGTCGGTGGTGATGCTGACGTAGTCGAATAGCCCCGGCCGCCACTCACCGTCTGGGCTCACGGTTGGGTGCGCGTGGAGCCTGGACCCCAGTGGGAAGGAGGGAGAAAGAGACACACACACACCTCGGTCTAGCGCCCACCTTGTGCCCGCTGTAGAAGGCGATCTCCTCCGAGTTGGCGATGACCCGAGAGTGGATGTAACGGAGCTGCCCCTTCCGGCGCGCCTCCTCGGCCACCAGCCGGCCGAAGCGGGGCGAGAACGCCCGCAGCACCATGGCGGTCAGCAGCACCACCAGCCCGGCGATGGCGGTGGGGCCCGAGGTCTGGGCCCCCCTGGCCCAGGCCGCCCGCAGCAGGGTATAGCCGTTGACCGTCACGTCCAGGATGGGCTTGGTCAGGTTGGAGTAGAGGTGGGCCACCGAGGCGGAGAACATCAGGATGTCCTCGGTCAGGGACTGGTCGGCATTGGCCAAGCGGCTGTCCATGTTGCTGACCCGGTAGTAGGTCTGGTGGTCGAAGTAGAGCTGGTAGGCGTGGTTGACCAAACGAGAGCGGAAGGCCAGGGACAGCTTGCCCTCCAGGTAACGAATGACACTGTTGACAAAGGTGGCTGGGATGGCGATCAGCAGCCACTGGCTCAGCTCCCAGATGAAGTTCTTGGGCCTCTTCTGGACGATGCTCTTGACAATCTTGCCGTCGAGGTGGGCCACGTAAATGGAGAGGAAGGTCCGCGAGATCAAGGCCACCGAGTGCAGCCCCAGCAGCCCCAGCTCCCGGCACCAGAACCTGGGGAAGAGGATCTTCAGCAGCCGGAGCAGCTGGGCCAGGAACTCCCTGTTGAGGGCCGGGGACTTTCTCTGGGCCTTGCCCTCCGCCCGGGCCGCCCAGCTGGCCGGAGGCTCCCCTGGAACGGCCGCCCCCGCCCTGGCCTTCAGCAGCCTCCTCCAGATGGCGGGGCACAGCCTCTTGATCCCGTAGGCGGCCAGGGCCAGGAGCAGCGCCCTCTGCAAGTGATTGGACCTCCGCAGGCGCCGCGGCAGCGAGGATCCGAGGATCATAGACATGGTGGGTCGTCCAGCTGAGGCAAGGGGAACCCCCTTAAACCCTCCATGAAGATTGGCCATCCATTGCCCTCCCTCTGTCCCCCTCTGTCACTCTCTGTCTCGTCCTCTCTCTCTTTCTTTCTCTCTCTCTCTCCCTTGCTTTCCCTCTCTCTCTGTCTGTCGCTCGCTCTCTCTCTCTGTTGCTCTCTCCCTTTCCCTCTCTCTCCCTCCCTCTCTATCCCTCTCTCTCACTCCCTCACTATCTTTCCCTCCCCCTCTCTCTCTCTCTGTTTCCCTCCCTCTACCACTCTCTCTATCTCTCTCACTCCCTCTATCTCTCTATCACTCTCTCACACACTCTCTCTCTCTTTCTCTCACACTCCCTCTATCTCTCTCACTCTCTCTCTCTCTCTCTCACTCCCTCTATCACTCTCTCACACTCTCTCTCTCTCTCTCTCACACTCCCTCTATCACTCTCTCTCTCTCTCTCTCTCACACTCCCTCTATCACTCTCTCTCTCTCTCTCTCTCACACTCCCTCTATCTCTCTCACACTCTCTCACACTCTCTCTCTCTCTCACACTCTCTCTCTCTCTCTCACACTCCCTCTATCACTCTCTCTCTCTCTCTCACACTCCCTCTATCACTCTCTCTCTCTCCCTCTCTCTCTCACACTCCCTCTATCTCTCTCACACTCTCTCTCTCTCTCACACTCCCTCTATCTCTCTCACTCTCTCTCTCTCTCTCTCTCACACTCCCTCTATCACTCTCTCTCTCTCACACTCCCTCTATCACTCACTCTCTCTCTCTCTCTCTCTCACACTCCCTCTATCTCTCTCACACTCTCTCTATCTCTCTCTCTCCCTCTCTCACACTCCCTCTATCTCTCTCACACTCCCTCTATCACTCTCTCTCTCTCTCTCTCTCTCTCACACTATCTCTCTCTCTCACACACTCCCTCTATCTCTCTCTCACACTCTCTCTATTTCGGGCTCGCGGAGATCGGACGAGCCGCGAAAGTCCTCCGCCTTCCCACAATGCACAGTTTGGCGAACGGGCTTCGGCCGAAACTCCCTCTTAAAGGGGCGGGGGGGGGGAAGGAGGAAAAAGTTCAGCGAACTTCTTAAAGGAGCGGGGGGGGCGTCGGAGGGGCAGAAAAGAAAAAAGTTTTCCTGAACTTTTTTTGGAGCGAATACAACATTTCTTTTGCGAAAAAAATCCTTTCCTGCCTCTGTATTGACTCAGATCCTAATCCAGCAGCAAGTGAGAGATTCTAACTGTGGTCAGAGAGAGGCTGGGTGTGCGACAGGCAGGATTATAACCTTGATATTTATTTAACAAAACACTTCTTCTCCACAATTGCATTCCTCAGACAATCCCTGTCGGAGGGGCGGTACTGAGGGAGCGCCGCACTGTCGGAGGGGCGGTACTGAGGGAGAGCCGCACTGTCGGAGGGGCGGTACTGAGGGAGAGCCGCACTGTCGGAGTGGCGGTACTGAGGGAGAGCCGCACTGTCGGAGGGGCGGTACTGAGGGAGCGCCGCACTGTCGGAGGGGCGGTACTGAGGGAGAGCCGCACTGTCGGAGTGGCGGTACTGAGGGAGCGCCGCACTGTCGGAAGGGCGGTACTGAGGGAGCGCCGCACTGTCGGAGGGGCGGTACTGAGGGAGCGCCGCACTGTCGGAGGGGCGGTACTGAGGGAGCGCCGCACTGTCGGAGGGGCTGTACTGAGGGAGCGCCGCACTGTCGGACGGGGAGTACTGAGGGAACGCCGCACTGTCGGAGGGGCGGTACTGAGGGAGCGCCGCACTGTCAGAGGGGCGGTACTGAGGGAGCGCCGCACTGTCGGAGGGGCGGTACTGAGGGAGCGCCGCACTGTCGGAGGGGCGGTACTGAGGGAGCGCCGCACTGTCGGAGGGAGAGTACTGAGGGAGCGCCGCACTGTCGGAGGGGCGGTACTGAGGGAGTGCCGCACTGTCGGAGGTGCTGTCTTTTGGATGAGACGTTAAACCGAGGCCCCGTCTGCCCTCTCGGGTGGATGTAAAAGATCCCACGGCCACTATTGGAAGAAGAGCAGGGGGGAGTTCTCCCCGGTGTCCTGAAAAACAGATGATCTGGTCATTATCACATTGCTGTTTGTGGGAGCTTGCTGTGCGCAAATTGGCTGCCACGTTTCCTACATTACCACAGTGACCACACTTCAAAAGAAGTCCTTCATTGGCTGTGAAGCGCTTTGGGGCGTCCTGAGGTGGTGAAAGGTGCTGGAGAAATGGGAGTCTTTCCTTCGATAGGAGCTGGGAGTCAGTTACTGCAATGTAAGTGTTTAATATTTAGTATTTATTAACCAGATACCATAGGGTTAGGGTTTAGAGTTCAAACTCCACGTCAGGTAATAACACCATACATTCAGCCCAGCTGATTCCCTCCTCGACTCCACTCTCTCCATCTCCTTCTCCCTTTCCTCCTCCCTCCCTCTCGCCCGACCTATCTATCCATCCCTCATTGTCCCTTTGTCCTACCTACCCTCCTTTGCGTTCTCTTCCACCCTCTCACTCACTCTGTCTCTCTCTCTTTCTGTCTCTCTCTTTCTGTCTGTCTGTCTCTCTCTCTCTGTCTCTTTCACTAACTCTGTCTCTCTCACTCACTCTGTCTCTCTCTCTCTCTCTGTCTCTCTCTTTCTGTCTCTGTCACTCTGTCTCTCTCTCTCTCTGTCTCTCTCTCTCTCTCTGTCTCTTTCTCTGTCTCTCTCACTCTGTCTCTCTCTCTCTGTCTCTTTCTCTCTCTCTCTCTTTCTGTCTCTGTCTGTCTCTCTCACTCACTCTCTCTCTCTATCTCTCTGTCTCTTTCACTCACTCAGTCTCTCTCGCTCTTTGTCTCTCTCTCTCTCTTTCTGTCTCTCTCTCTGTCTCTTTTACTCACTCTGTCTCTCTCTCTCTTTCTGTCTCTCTCTTTCTGTCTCTCTCTCTCTTTCTGTCTGTCTCTGTCTCTATCTCTTTCACTCACTCAGTCTCTCTCTCTCTTTGTCTCTCTTTCCCATTCTCTGGAGGTCGGTTGCCCTCCAGTGACCATTCGAGGATGTACAACGTCAGAGAAATGTCGCCTGCTTAAAAGCTCTTTAACAGGCGTTGTGGTGAGGCGGGATTTTGACCCAGCGACGATGAAGGAACGGCCGATATATTTCCAAGTCAGGATGGTGTGTGTGACTCGGAGGGGAACTTGGAGGTGGTGGTGTTCCCGTGCGCCTGCTGCCCTTGTCCTTCTAGGTGGAAGAGGTGGCGGGATTGGGAGGTGCTGCCGAAGAAGCCTTGGCGAGTTGCTGCAGTGCATCTTGTAGATGGTCCACACTGCAGCCACGGTGCGCCGGTGGTGGAGGGAGTGAATGTTTAAGGTGGTGGACGGGGTGCCGATCAAGCGGGGCTGCTTTGTCCTGGATGGTGTCGAGCTTCTCGAGTGTTGTTGGAGCTGCACTCATCCAGGCAAGTGGAGAGCGTTCCATCACACTCCTGACTTGTGCCTTGTAGATGGTGGAAAGGATTTGGGGAGTCAGGAGATGAGACATTCGCCGCAGAATACCCAGCCTCTGGCCTGCTCGTGTAGCCACGGCATTTACACGGCTGGTCCAGTTAAGTTTCTGGTCAATGGTGACCCCCAGGATGTTGATGGTGGGGGATTCGGCAATGGTAATGAGTAGGAGGAGGACCGAGTGAGCGAGCGGGAGTGTGAGGCGGAGAGTGAGCAGTGCGGGGACAGTGTTAATTCCACCGGTTCCTGACCCATTCGAACGAGACTTTCTTGTTTAACAGGAATGAAGATGGAGGCAATAGAAAATGTTGGACGGGAGCACAGAGCTGGGGCACAGCCAATCGGAGCGGACTTTCCTTGCCCCCTCTGATGTCAGCAGGGAGTCCTCACTCAGAGGTGAAACAGCTTCATATTCTTCCCCGGGTAACTGTGGACCTCAAGAAAGGAAGAAGTAGCTCCGGGAGATGGTGGAGCTCTCCAAAGGCCCTCTCCCCGTGGGCCGGGCGCGGGTGAGTGACGGAGCTTGGAACTGGACCCAGGTGGGCAGCAGGCGGCGAGCGCAGTCCGGTGAGTGATCCCAAAATCTCACATTGGGGCAATCAAAAGCGTAAGGGGAAATGCGACCTCAGACTGAGAGGGGATCTGCTATTCAAACTACAGGGCTGCGCTCGTTCTCTCTACCGATATATCTGTTTCAGATGCGGGCTCCGTGTGCATCAGATAATAATTGCCTTGAGCTATTCGACCGGGGAGGTCTTCACGTATCATGTTTAACCCCACTCTCGCTTCGATCCCCAGAAGGTGCTGACTCTTGCTTGGGGTACAGGGTTCCCACGCGTGAGGGGGGGCCGTAATTTATCTATCAGGATGGCTGAAAGACAGCGGGATATTTGACTGCAGAGGGCATCGCGATTGTGCCCCCCCCCACGCCTCCTACCATCATGCCCGCGCCCATCAGTCCCGCACACTGCCCTTTCCAGCTGTACCCGCCCTGGGAGTGTTTGATGGGACAGTGTAGAGGGAGCTTTACTCTGTATCTAACCCGTGCTGTACCTGCCCTGGGAGTGTTTGATGGGGACAATGTAGAGGGAGCTTTACTCTGTATCTAACCCGTGCTGTACCTGCCCTGGGAGTGTTTGATGGGACAGTGTAGAGGGAGCTTTACTCTGTATCTAACCCGTGCTGTACCTGCCCTGGGAGTGTTTGATGGGACAGTGTAGAGGGAGCTTTACTCTGTATCTAACCCGTGCTGTACCTGCCCTGGGAGTGTTTGATGGGGACAGTGTAGAGGGAGCTTTACTCTGTATCTAACCCGTGCTGTACCTGCCCTGGGAGTGTTTGATGGGACAGTGTAGAGGGAGCTTTACTCTGTATCTAACCCGTGCTGTACCTGCCCTGGGAGTGTTTGATGGGGACAATGTAGAGGGAGCTTTACTCTGTATCTAACCCTGTGCTGTACCTGCCCTGGGAGTGTTTGATGGGACAGTGTAGAGGGAGCGTTACTCTGTATCTAACCCGTGTTGTACCTGTCCTGGGAGTGTTTGATGGGACAGTGTAGAGGGAGCTTTACTCTGTATCTAACCCGTGCTGTACCTGCCCTGGGAGTGTTTGATGGGACAGTGTAGAGGGAGCTTTACTCTGTATCTAACCCGTGCTGTACTTGCCCTGGGAGTGTTTGATGGGGACAGTGTAGAGGGAGCTTTACTCTGTACCTAACCCGTGCTGTACCTGCCCTGGGAGTGTTGATGAGGACAGGGTAGAGGGAGCTTTACTCTGTATCTAACCTGTGCTGTACCTGCCCTGGGAGTGTTTGACGGGGACAGTGTAGAGGGAGCTTTACTCTGTATCTAACCCCGTGCTGTACCTGCCCTGGGAGTGTTTGATGGGGACAGTGTAGAGGGAGCTTTACTCTGTATCTAACCCGTGCTGTACCTGCCCTGGGAGTGTTTGATGGGACAGTGTAGAGGGAGCTTTACTCTGTATCTAACCCGTGCTGTACCTGCCCTGGGAGTGTTTGATGGGACAGTGTAGAGGGAGCTTTACTCTGTATCTAACCCGTGCTGTACCTGCCCTGGGAGTGTTTGATGGGACAGTGTAGAGGGAGCTTTACTCTGTATCTAACCCGTGCTGTACCTGCCCTGGGAGTGTTTGATGGGACAGTGTAGAGGGAGCTTTACTCTGTATCTAACCCGTGCTGTACCTGCCCTGGGAGTGTTTGATGGGGACAATGTAGAGGGAGCTTTACTCTGTATTTAACCTGTGCTGTACCTGCCCTGGGAGTGTTTGATGGGACAGTGTAGAGGGAGCTTTACTCTGTATCTAACCCATGCTGTACCTGCCCTGGGAGTGTTTGATGGGACAGTGTAGAGGGAGCTTTACTCTGTATCTAACCCGTGCTGTACCTGCCCTGGGAGTGTTTGATGGGACAGTGTAGAGGGAGCTTTACTCTGTATGTAACCCGTGCTGAACCTGCCCTGGGAGTGTTTGATGGGGACAGTGTAGAGGGAGCTTTACTCTGTATCTAACCCGTGCTGTACCTGCCCTGGGAGCGTTTGATGGGACAGTGCAGAGGGAGCTTTACTCTGTATCTAACCCGTGCTGTACCTGCCCTGGGAGTGTTTGATGGGGACAATGTAGAGGGAGCTTTACTCTGTATTTAACCTGTGCTGTACCTGCCCTGGGAGTGTTTGATGGGACAGTGTAGAGGGAGCTTTACTCTGTATCTAACCCATGCTGTACCTGCCCTGGGAGTGTTTGATGGGACAGTGTAGAGGGAGCTTTACTCTGTATCTAACCCGTGCTGTACCTGCCCTGGGAGTGTTTGATGGGACAGTGTAGAGGGAGCTTTACTCTGTATCTAACCCGTGCTGTACCTGCCCTGGGAGTGTTTGATGGGACAGTGTAGAGGGAGCTTTACTCTGTATCTAACCCGTGCTGTACCTGCCCTGGGAGTGTTTGATGGGACAGTGTAGAGGGAGCTTTACTCTGTATCTAACCCGTGCTGTACCTGCCCTGGGAGTGTTTGATGGGGACAATGTCGAGGGAGCTTTACTCTGTATTTAACCTGTGCTGTACCTGCCCTGGGAGTGTTTGATGGGACAGTGTAGAGGGAGCTTTACTCTGTATCTAACCCATGCTGTACCTGCCCTGGGAGTGTTTGATGGGACAGTGTAGAGGGAGCTTTACTCTGTATCTAACCCGTGCTGTACCTGCCCTGGGAGTGTTTGATGGGACAGTGTAGAGGGAGCTTTACTCTGTATGTAACCCGTGCTGAACCTGCCCTGGGAGTGTTTGATGGGGACAGTGTAGAGGGAGCTTTACTCTGTATCTAACCCGTGCTGTACCTGCCCTGGGAGCGTTTGATGGGACAGTGCAGAGGGAGCTTTACTCTGTATCTAACCCGTGCTGTACCTGCCCTGGGAGTGTTTGATGGGGACAATGTAGAGGGAGCTTTACTCTGTATTTAACCTGTGCTGTACCTGCCCTGGGAGTGTTTGATGGGACAGTGTAGAGGGAGCTTTACTCTGTATCTAACCCATGCTGTACCTGCCCTGGGAGTGTTTGATGGGACAGTGTAGAGGGAGCTTTACTCTGTATCTAACCCGTGCTGTACCTGCCCTGGGAGTGTTTGATGGGACAGTGTAGAGGGAGCTTTACTCTGTATCTAACCCGTGCTGTACCTGCCCTGGGAGTGTTTGATGGGACAGTGTAGAGGGAGCTTTACTCTGTATCTAACCCGTGCTGTACCTGCCCTGGGAGTGTTTGATGGGACAGTGTAGAGGGAGCTTTACTCTGTATCTAACCCGTGCTGTACCTGCCCTGGGAGTGTTTGATGGGGACAATGTAGAGGGAGCTTTACTCTGTATTTAACCTGTGCTGTACCTGCCCTGGGAGTGTTTGATGGGACAGTGTAGAGGGAGCTTTACTCTGTATCTAACCCATGCTGTACCTGCCCTGGGAGTGTTTGATGGGACAGTGTAGAGGGAGCTTTACTCTGTATCTAACCCGTGCTGTACCTGCCCTGGGAGTGTTTGATGGGACAGTGTAGAGGGAGCTTTACTCTGTATGTAACCCGTGCTGAACCTGCCCTGGGAGTGTTTGATGGGGACAGTGTAGAGGGAGCTTTACTCTGTATCTAACCCGTGCTGTACCTGCCCTGGGAGCGTTTGATGGGACAGTGCAGAGGGAGCTTTACTCTGTATCTAACCCGTGCTGTACCTGCCCTGGGAGTGTTTGATGGGGACAATGTAGAGGGAGCTTTACTCTGTATTTAACCTGTGCTGTACCTGCCCTGGGAGTGTTTGATGGGACAGTGTAGAGGGAGCTTTACTCTGTATCTAACCCATGCTGTACCTGCCCTGGGAGTGTTTGATGGGACAGTGTAGAGGGAGCTTTACTCTGTATCTAACCCGTGCTGTACCTGCCCTGGGAGTGTTTGATGGGGACAGTGTAGAGGGAGTTATCATGATTGGGGCATTCCTTTTAAACTGGTCATTATCCCATCGCTGTCTCTGAGATCTTACTGTGCGTAAAATGGCAGCGGCTGTTACCTATCTGCGGCAGGTCCTGGTGTGAGGAGGGACTGTAGGGGTTTTTTGACCCAGATTTTTGTTTTCATTCCTGGGATGTGGGCGTAGCTGGCGAGGCCCAGCATTTATTGCCCATCCCTAATCGCCCTTGAGAAGGTGGTGGTGAGCCGCCTTCTTGAACCGCTGCAGTCCGTGTGGTGAAGGTGCTCCCACAGCGCTGTTAGGGAGGGAGTTCCAGGATTTTGACCCAGCGACGATGAAGGATCGGCCAATATGTTTCCAAGTCAGGATGGTGTGTGTGACTTGGAGGGGAACTTGGAGGTGGTGGTGTTCCCGTGCGCCTGCTGCCCTTGTCCTTCTAGGTGGTGGAGGTGGTGGGTTTGGGAGGTGCTGCCGAAGAAGCCTTGGCGAGTCGCTGCAGTGCATCTTGTAGATGGTCCACACTGCAGCCACGGTGCGCCGGTGGTGGAGGGAGTGAATGTTTAAGGTGGTGGACGGGGTGTCGATCAAGCGGGCTGCTTTGTCCTGGATGGTGTCGAGCTTCTCGAGTGTTGTTGGAGCTGCACTCATCCAGGGAAGTGGAGAGTATTCCATCACACTCCTTACTTGTGCCTTGTAGATGGTGGAAAGGCTTTGGGGAGTCAGGAGGTGAGACACTTGCCGCAGAATACCCAGCCTCTGACCGGCTTTTGTGACCGCGGTATTTGTGTGGCTGGTATCGTGCTGTACATTCAATGCTCCTCCTGTGTTAATACTGATCCCAACATTCCCATATCCCTCATCCCACCCTCGCCAAGAGGGCCGTGGCTCAGTGTTCAGTTCTATGGAGAGTTGGGGGGCGGGGTGGGGAAGAGATCCCCGGGGGCAAGGGGCAGTCACGAAACACAAACACGCAGCCCAA
This sequence comes from Somniosus microcephalus, assembly GCF_052327205.1. NCBI lineage: Eukaryota > Metazoa > Chordata > Chondrichthyes > Squaliformes > Somniosidae > Somniosus > Somniosus microcephalus. The sequence continues at coordinate 31,691,464 of NW_028225185.1, forward strand.
GTCGCCGGGGGTGCACGCCCTCTGACCGTGATCCACGAGGTGACCGCACAGCAAGATCCCACAAGCAGCAGCGAGCTGCTGTTGCTTTTGTTTTGGTGGGTGTCGGTCGGGGTTGGAGTCGTCGGTCCCAGGGCAGCGGGGAGACCTCTTCCCTCAGTCCCTCCTCTTCCAACAGTGCTCGTGGGATCTTCACGACCCACCTGCGATAGGGCAGGAGTAAGACCGACCATTTCTCAAGCATTGATCGAAAGGATTCCTTTCAGTGTATAATCCGAGCCAGAACATTTTAAACAAGTGGAAGTTTCAATATGTTTAAATACGTGTATCGCTGCTCATTTAAAATGAACATGTGAGAGCCAACGGATATTTGAGAGGCTATTTATTTAAATGGAACATGGATCAGCACCTGCGATTCCCCTGCCCTGTGACGGGACGCGGGTCTGTGCCTGCGATTCCCCCGCACGGTGACGGGACGCGGGTCTGTGTCTGCGATTCCCCCGCACGGTGACGGGACGCGGGTCTGTGTCTGCGATTCCCCCGCACGGTGATGGGACGCGGGTCTGTGTCTGCGATTCCCCCGCACGATGACGGGACGCGGGTCTGTGTCTGCGATTCCCCCGCACGGTGATGGGACGCGGGTCTGTGCCTGCGATTCCCCCGCACGGTGACAGGACGCGGGTCTGTGTCTGCGATTCCCCCGCACGGTGACGGGACGCGGGTCTGTGTCTGCGATTCCCCCACACGGTGACGGGACGCGGGTCTGTGTCTGCGATTCCCCCGCACGGTGATGGGACGCGGGTCTGTGGCTGCGATTCCCCCGCACGGTGACAGGACGCGGGTCTGTGTCTGCGATTCCCCCGCACGGTGACGGGACGCGGGTCTGTGTCTGCGATTCCCCCGCACGGTGACGGGACGCGGGTCTGTGCCTGCGATTCCCCCGCACGGTGACAGGACGCGGGTCTGTGTCTGCGATTCCCCCGCACGGTGACGGGACGCGGGTCTGTGTCTGCGATTCCCCCGCACGGTGACGGGACGCGGGTCTGTGTCTGCGATTCCCCCGCATGGTGACAGGACGCGGGTCTGTGTCTGCGATTCCCCCGCATGGTGAGGGGACGCGGGTCTGTGCCTGCGATTCCCCCGCACGGTGACGGGACGCGGGTCTGTGTCTGCGATTCCCCCGCACGGTGATGGGACGCGGGTCTGTGTCTGCGATTCCCCCGCACGGTGACAGGACGCGGGTCTGTGTCTGCGATTCCCCCGCATGGTGAGGGGACGCGGGTCTGTGTCTGCGATTCCCCCGCACGGTGACGGGACGCGGGTCTGTGCCTGCGATTCCGCCGCATGGTGACGGGACGTGGGTCTGCGATTCCTGCGCACGGTGACGGGACACAGGTCTGTGCCTGCGATTCCCCTGCACGGTGACGGGACGCGGGTCTGTCCCTGCGATTCCTCCGCACGGTGACGGGACGCGGGTCTGTGTCTGCAATTCCCCCGCACGGTGACGGGACGCGGGTCTGTCCCTGCGATTCCTCCGCACGGTGGCGGGACGCAGGTCTGTGTCTGCAATTCCCCCGCACGGTGATGGGACGCGGGTCTGTGCCTGCAATTCTCCCGCACGGTGACGGGACGCGGGTCTGTGCCTGCGATTCCCCCGCACGGTGACGGGACGCGGGTCTGTGCCTGCGATTCCGCCGCATGGTGACGGGACGTGGGTCTGCGATTCCTGCGCACGGTGACGGGACACAGGTCTGTGCCTGCGATTCCCCTGCACGGTGACGGGACGCGGGTCTGTCCCTGCGATTCCTCCGCACGGTGGCGGGACACAGGTCTGTGTCTGCAATTCCCCCGCACGGTGACGGGATGCGGCTCTGTGTCTGCGATTCCCCCGCACGGTGACGGGATGCGGCTCTGTGTCTGCGATTCCCCCGCACGGTGACAGGACGCGGGTCTGCGCCTGCGATTTCCCCGCACGGTGACGGGACAGTGCCTGCGCTTCCCGCGCACGGTGACAGAACGCGGGTCTGCGTCTGCGATTCCCCCGCACGGTGACGGGACGCGGATCTATGCCTGCGATTCCCCTGCCCGGTGACGGGACGCGGGTCTGTGTCTGCGATTCCCCCAACACAGAAACAGGACGCGGGTCTGCGTCTGCGATTCCCCCGCACGGTGACGGGACGCGGGTCTCTGCCTGCCCTTCCCCCGCACGGTGACGGGACGCGGGTCTGTGTCTGCGATTCGCCTGCACGGTGATGGGACGCGGGTCTGTGCCTGCGATTCCCCCGCACGGTGACGGGACGCGGGTCTCTGCCTGCGCTTCCCCCGCACGGTGACGGGACGCGGGTCTGTGTCTGCGATTCCCCTGCACGGTGACGGGACGCGGGTCTGTGCCTGCGATTCCCCCGCACGGTGACGGGACGCGGGTCTGTGCCTGCGATTCCCCCGCACGGTGACAGGACGCGGGTCTGTGTCTGCCATTCCCCCGCACGGTGATGGGACGCGGGTCTGTGTCTGCGATTACCCCGCATGGTGACGGGACGCGGGTCTGTGTCTGCGATTCCCCCGCACGGTGATGGGACGCGGGTCTGTGCCTGCGATTCCCCCGCACGGTGACAGGACGCGGGTCTGTGTCTGCCATTCCCCCGCACGGTGATGGGACGCGGGTCTGTGTCTGCGATTACCCCGCATGGTGACGGGACGCGGGTCTGTGCCTGCGATTCCCCCGCACGGTGATGGGACGCGGGTCTGTGCCTGCGATTCCCCTGCACGGTGATGGGACGCGGGTCTGTGCCTGCGATTCCCCCGCATGGTGACGGGACGCGGGTCTGAGCCTGCGATTCCCCCGCATGGTGACGGGACGCGGGTCTGTGCCTGCGATTCCCCCGCACGGTGATGGGACGCGGGTCTGTGTCTGCGATTCCCCCGCACGGTGATGGGACGCGGGTCTGTGTCTGCCATTCCCCCGCACGGTGATGGGACGCGGGTCTGTGTCTGCCATTCCCCCGCACGGTGATGGGACGCGGGTCTGTGCCTGCGATTCCCCCGCACGGTGATGGGACGCGGGTCTGTGACTGCGATTCCCCCGCACGGTGACGGGACGCGGGTCTGTGCCTGCGATTCCCCCGCACGGTGATGGGACGCGGGTCTGTGTCTGCCATTCCCCCGCATGGTGACGGGACGCGGGTCTGTGCCTGCGATTCCCCTGCACGGTGATGGGACGCGGGTCTGCGCCTGCGATTACCCCGCATGGTGACGGGACGCGGGTCTGTGTCTGTGATTCCCCCGCACGGTGACGGGACGCGGGTCTGTGGCTGCGATTCCCCCGCACGGTGACGGGACGCGGGTCTGTGTCTGCGATTCCCCCGCACGGTGATGGGACGCGGGTCTGTGTCTGCCATTCCCCCGCACGGTGATGGGACGCGGGTCTGTGCCTGCGATTCCCCCGCACGGTGACGGGACGCGGGTCTGTGTCTGCGATTCCCCCGCACCGTGACGGGACGCGGGTCTGTGTCTGCGATTCCCCTGCACGGTGATGGGACGCGGGTCTGTGCCTGCGATTCCCCCGCACGGTGAGGGGACGCGGGTCTGTGTCTGCGCTTCCCCCGCACGGTGACGGGACGCGGGTCTGTGTCTGCGATTCCCCCGCACGGTGACGGGACGCGGGTCTGTGTCCGCGATTCCCCCGCACGGTGACGGGACGCGGGTCTGTGTCTGCGATTCCCCTGCACGGTGATGGGACGCGGGTCTGTGCCTGCGATTCCCCCGCACGGTGAGGGGACGCGGGTCTGTGTCTGCGATTCCCCTGCACGGTGATGGGACGCGGGTCTGTGACTGCGCTTCCCCCGCACGGTGAGGGGACGCGGGTCTGTGTCTGCGCTTCCCCCGCACGGTGAGGGGACGCGGGTCTGTGTCTGCGATTCCCCCGCACGGTGAGGGGACGCGGGTCTGTGCCTGCGATTCCCCCGCACGGTGACGGGACGCGGGTCTGTGTCTGCGCTTCCCCCGCACGGTGAGGGGACGCGGGTCTGTGCCTGCGATTCCGCCGCACGGTGACGGGAGGCGGGTCTGAGCCTGCGATTCCCCCGCACGGTGACGGGACGCGGGTCTGTGTCTGCGATTCCCCTGCACGGTGATGGGACGCGGGTCTGTGCCTGCGATTCCCCCGCACGGTGAGGGGACGCGGGTCTGTGTCTGCGATTCCCCCGCACGGTGAGGGGACGCGGGTCTGTGTCTGCGATTCCCCCGCACGGTGAGGGGACGCGGGTCTGTGTCTGCGATTCCCCTACACGGTGGCGGGACGGTGTCTGCGATTCCCCCGCACGGTGGCGGGACGCGGGTCTGTGCCTGCGCTTCCCCCGCACGGTGAGGGGACGCGGGTCTGTGTCTGCGCTTCCCCCGCACGGTGAGGGGACGCGGGTCTGTGTCTGCGATTCCCCTACACGGTGGCGGGACGCGGGTCTGTGCCTGCGCTTCCCCCGCACGGTGAGGGGACGCGGGTCTGTGTCTGCGATTCCCCTACACGGTGGCGGGACGCGGGTCTGTGTCTGCGATTCCCCTACACGGTGGCGGGACGCGGGTCTGTGCCTGCGATTCCACCGCACGGTGACGGGACGCGTGTCTGTCTGCGATTCCACCGCACGGTGACGGGACGTGGGTCTGTGTCTGCGATTCCACCGCACGGTGACGGGACGCGTGTCTGTGTCTGCGATTCCACCGCACGGTGACGGGACGTGTGTCTGTGTCTGCGATTCCACCGCACGGCGCTGCTCTTACCTGTTCACCCGCGGTGAGAGCCAGTCACTCTGACAGACGACACAGAAATCTGAACAAACACACATCCCCCTTTTAAGTGTGACGCTCCCCTTTGAAACAGGAAAGAGACGCGCATTTTGCCTGCGATTTTATTGTAACTAACTTGCGTCGGAAGTAGAAGACAGGCACCAGAAGAAACAACAGTCGGGGTGCACGGGGAACTCCGTCCTGCCCCTCCCCATCCCCCCGATCTGACCTGTGACCTCCGAGGCAGCCAGGCGAGCAACAAAATCGGAGGACGGCGGCCAGTGAGGTCGGGAGGGGGGGGGGGGGTGGAAAGAGTGTCGGAAATCTCGGAGACGCGCAACACCCGCCGTCTGTCCGTGCTGGAGTGTCTGTGACGTCCCAGGACAGCGAGGGGAGAGACTCACTGATGTTGAGGGGGCTGGGGAGGGTTCCCTGAAATTAAAATGCTGGGCGGGACATCCCGCTGATTAATAATAAGCTCTCCCCTCCCCAACCCCCGTATCACTAGGACGCCTGTCCGCGGGGGCTATAGCAGAGGGGCGGGGGCGAGTCTGGAGTGTGCGAGAGAGAGAAAAACATAGGAGTGTCTCCCTTGCCCCCAACCCTCTCCCAATAATCCAACACGCAATCAGTCCGGAGATCCCGCAAGGGTGGGGGTAGGTTGGGTGTGTACATGAATAGATACTGTGCGAGAGGCAGCAAGCGCGATTAATTAGCGTTTCAGACCCACGCGCACACACACACACCAACTGATGGAGAGTTTAAATATCCATGCCGAGCTGCAAGGCAGGGGGCGGGGAGTGCGAGAGTGGGTCAGCGCACCTCGTTCTTCTAAACCGGTCAGATACAGAGTAAAGCTCCCTCTACACTGTCCCCATCAAACACTCCCAGAGCAGGTACAGCACGGGTTAGATACAGAGTAAAGCTCCCTCTACACTGTCCCGTCAAACACTCCCAGGGCAGGTACAGCACGGGTTAGATACAGAGTAAAGCTCCCTCTGCACTGTCCCATCAAACACTCCCAGGGCAGGTACAGCACAGGATAGATACAGAGTAAAGCTCCCTCTACACTGTCCCCATCAAACACTCCCAGGGCAGGTACAGCACGGGTTAGATACAGAGTAAAGCTCCCTCTACACTGTCCCCATCAAACACTCCCAGGGCAGGTACAGCGCGGGTTAGATACAGAGTAAAGCTCCCTCTACACTGTCCCCATCAAACACTCCCAGGGGCAGGTACGGCACGGGTTCGGGAGCATTGCTGTGCGGTGTGGGGCTGTGCCAACTAGAGCTGGAGTGAGAGGACGTTGTCCACCTATTGGAGCCTGGGTTCGAGGCCAACCCGGAGGCTAAAGGTCGACGTCTGACCTCTTACACGCGCGACCGTCCCTGCGGACAAGTTGGGAGCACCGGACAAGCTACGAAAAGTCGGATAACAATGTGTTTCTCTTCTCTCTCTCTCTGAAACGCGTAACAAAAAAAAAAAATGCTTCCCAGCAGCGAAGCAGCAATGGTCCATCTTCAAAAGGTAGCGAGCGGCTGGGGTTCGGAGGCGGTACGAAGCAGTCGGCTCTGGGTTCGCGGGCGAGGAGGGTCGAGGAGGGGGGGGGGGGGCGGCGGAGAGGGAGGGGGCAGGTTCTGGTCCACGAGAAGTCAGTCCAAGTTAACCTCCTTTTGTTCCCGGAGGTTTCGTGGGGGTGGAGGAGGGTTCTGGCTGCGAGGTTCCTGCTGTCCTCTCTCACCTCCGCCCCGACGATCTCAGAGTTTGTTGGGGTTCACCCACTTGTACGTCCCTTCGTAGCGGAATCCGACCTTCTTCAGCAGATCGTCTGCCTCAGAGGGGCCGCGGCTGGAAGGGGGGGTGGGGGGGGGGGGTGCGAGAGAGAGAAGTTAGCGATCAGCATTTCAAAGAAATTTCAAGCAAGGTTATCCCCACCCCCATCCCCCTCTCCTGAAGGCAGTGACCAACCCCTCGCTGGGGGCTGGGTCCCCACGGGCCCTGAACCTCCTGCTCGCCCACCCCTCCTCCCGGGACTGTTCGACTATGGAGGGCATCACATCATAGTCCCATCCTGTCCTTAGCTACGGTTCACACAATCGTTTTACACGGGAGAGTGATCAGGAGCAGGAACCCTGGCTGATTTCCCCTCTCTCTAACCCAGGGGTCACTGGACAGTGATCAGGAGCAGGAACCCTGGCTGATTTCCCCTCTCTCTCTAACCCAGGGGTCACTGGACAGTGATCAGGAGCAGGAACCCTGGCTGATTTCCCCCTCTCTAACCCAGGGGTCACTGGACAGTGATCACGAGCAGGAACCCTGGCTGATTTCCCCCTCTCTAACCCAGGGGTCACTGGACAGTGATCAGGAGCAGGAACCCTGGCTGATTTCCCCTCTCTCTCTAACCCAGGGGTCACTGGACAGTGATCAGGAGCAGGAACCCTGGCTGATTTCCCCTCTCTCTAACCCAGGGGTCACTGGGCAGTGAACAGGAGCAGGAACCCTGGCTGATTTCCCCTCTCTCTCTAACCCAGGGGTCACTGGACAGTGATCAGGAGCAGGAACCCTGGCTGATTTCCCCTCTCTCTAACCCAGGGGTCACTGGGCAGTGATCAGGAGCAGGAACCCTGGCTGATTTCCCCTCTCTCTAACCCAGGGGTCACTGGGCAGTGAACAGGAGCAGGAACCCTGGCTGATTTCCCCTCTCTCTCTAACCCAGGGGTCACTGGACAGTGATCAGGAGCAGGAACCCTGGCTGATTTCCCTCTCTCTAACCCAGGGGTCACTGGACAGTGATCAGGAGCAGGAACCCTGGCTGATTTCCCCTCTCTCTAACCCAGGGGTCACTGGACAGTTATCACGAGCAGGAACCCTGGCTGATTTCCCCCTCTCTAACCCAGGGGTCACTGGACAGTGATCAGGAGCAGGAACCCTGGCTGATTTCCCCTCTCTCTCTAACCCAGGGGTCACTGGACAGTGATCAGGAGCAGGAACCCTGGCTGATTTCCCCTCTCTCTAACCCAGGGGTCACTGGGCAGTGAACAGGAGCAGGAACCCTGGCTGATTTCCCCTCTCTCTCTAACCCAGGGGTCACTGGACAGTGACCAGGAGCAGGAACCCTGGCTGATTTCCTCTCTCTCTAACCCAGGGGTCACTGGGCAGTGATCAGGAGCAGGAACCCTGGCTGATTTCCCCTCTCTCTAACCCAGGGGTCACTGGACAGTGATCAGGAGCAGGAACCCTGGCTGATTTCCCTCTCTCTAACCCAGGGGTCACTGGACAGTGATCAGGAGCAGGAACCCTGGCTGATTTCCCCTCTCTCTCTAGCCCAGGGGTCAAGTCCGAACAGGATGGGTACATAGCTTTAAGGGAACGTTGGTCTTGCCAAACCCCAGGGTTTAATAGGCGAGGGCGGAGCGCGATTGCCGGAGAGACTCACCTCCCGTATACGTACGGAACCGGCCGCACTTTTGATGACTCAAGCATATGGAGCAGAGGAGTAAAAATCCTCCAGGCTTCACGTAGTTCGTCACTTTCGACACGAAAGAGAGAGAAACGGAGAGTCGGGTTAATCGAAGACAGCAACAATACATTGAATTACCATATCATCTCGGCAAGAGAGCGTCAGTGTCTGTGGGACCCGTACCCCAGTGAGAGTCAGTGTGTGTGGGACCCGTACCCCAGTGAGAGTCAGTGTGTGTGGGACCCGTACCCCAGTGAGAGTCAGTGTGTGTGGGACCCGTACCCCAGTGAGAGTCAGTGTCTGTGGGACCCGTACCCCAGTGAGAGTCAGTGTGTGTGGGACCCGTACCCCAGTGAGAGTCAGTGTCTGTGGAACCCGTACCCCAGTGAGAGTCAGTGTCTGTGGAACCCGTACCCCAGTGAGAGTCAGCAAGTTGCTTAATACAGTGCTAACCTTCGCACGAAGTGCATTTGACTGCCACAGAATACATCCAGAATCAAACGCTCATAAGCATCTGGCAACTTCACATCCTTAGAGAGAAAGAGAGAGACAAAGATAACAATCACCTCCAAATAATCACACCTTGGTCAGGCAGCAATTCAGCTGGGTATAAATCAGATGGAACATTCGACAATCAATCAGCGAGGGAAGACTGCCTCTAGGGAGCCAGATACAGCACAAATATTATTGTATCTCTACTGATGTTAATCCAGCTCCCTCACACTGTCACTCAGTAACCCCTATCCCCCAGCGCTCCCCGACCTTGTATCGACTCCCATAAGTGAGGTCGAGCTCCGACTCCTCAGGGTTGAAGAACATTCCGGGCTTCTTGGTCATCATCTTGGTGTAGATGGCCTCGTTGGGCTGGACTCGGATCACCAACTCATTGCGTTTACACTGGCTCTGGAAGATGTCCCCCGGGACGTCCCGAAACTGTAGCCGCACCTCCGCCTTGCGCTCGTTCAAGGCCTTCCCACAGCGCATCACGAATGGGACCCCTGCAAACCAACAGAGCTCCATCAGTACCGCCCCTCCGACAGTGCGGCGCTCCCTCAGTACCGCCCCTCCGACAGTGCGGCGCTCCCTCAGTACCGCCCCTCCGACAGTGCGGCGCTCCCTCAGTACCGCCCCTCCGACAGTGCGGCGCTCCCTCAGTACCGCCCCCTCCGACAGTGCGGCGCTCCCTCAGTACCGCCCCTCCGACAGTGCAGCGGAGAGCTCCCTCAGTACTGCACTGGGGAAGTGTCAGGCCTGGATTACGCTGCTCGAGTCTCTGGGGTGGGAGCTCAAACCCACAACCTTCTGACTCCGAGGCGAGAGCGAGACCCACTCAGCCGCGGCTAAATCCCGTTTAAAACGGAGGGAGAAGGCATTCACACAACTTTAAATGAATCAGCCACGTGGCGAGGTGCTAGGAACTGTGAAGGAGCGGAGAGATTTCAAGGTCCAGGTACAGAAATCATTAGGGGGACGGGTACAAGAAATAATCACAAGGGCTCTTGGAATGTTGGCCTTTATCTGGCGAGGGGGCTGGAGTACAAAGGGGTAGAAGTGATGTTACAGCCGTACAGAGCTCTGGTTAGACCCCGTCTGGAGTCACTGGGTTCAGTTCCGGGCCCCGCACCTCGGGAAGGACATCTTGGCCTCGGAGTGCGGGTGGCAGCACAGATTCCCCAGGATCCCGGGGGCTGAAAGAGTTAAATCCCGAGGACAGGTTGCACAGACTGGGCTTGTGTTCCCTCGAGTGTAGAAGATTAAGGGGCGATCTGATCGAGGTGTTTGAGATGATTTCAAGGATTCGATCGGGTCGATCGAGAGAGAAACTATTTCCTCTGGTGGGGGGAGTCCAGAACAAGGGGGCAGAACCTTCAAATTAGAGCCAGGCCGTTCAGGGGTGATGTCAGGAAGCACTTCTTCACACAAAGGGTGGTGGGAATCTGGAACTCTCGCCCCCAAAGAGCTGTCGAGGCTGGGGGACAATTGGAAATTTCAAAACTGACATTGATAGACTTTTGTTGGGTAAGGGTATTAAGGGTTACAGAACCAAGGCTGGTAGATGGAGTTAAGATACAGATCAGCCGTGATCTCACTGAATGGTGGAACAGGCTCGGGAGGGGCTGAACGGCCTCCTCCTGTTCCTAATGTAACAGGCTCGAGGGGCTGAACGGCCTCCTCCTGTTCCTGTGTATAAACCTCCCAATCAGCACCGACACTCACCATCCCAACGCTCGTTCTGGACGTAAAGCACCACGGCAGCATAAGTGGCGGTGACGGAGCCCTTGGGGACGGTGGAGTCGTCCAGGTAACCTTTCCTGGCCTCGCCCTCTCCCTTAGGATCCCCAATGTACTGGCCCAGGACCACGTTCTCCATCTGAATCTGTGCAACGCACTTCAACACTTTCACCTGTGAGAAAAAGGAGATCTGGAATCTCAGGAGACCACGAAACACAGCGCACAGCTCCCTCTACACTGTCCCCATCAAACACTCCCAGGGCAGGTACAGCACGGGTTAGATAGAGTAAAGCTCCCTCTACACTGTCCCCATCAAACACTCCCAGGGCAGGTACAGCACGGGTTAGATACAGAGTAAAGCTCCCTCTACACTGTCCCATCAAACACTCCCAGGGCAGGTACAGCACGGGGTTAGATACAGAGTAAAACTCCCTCTACACTGTCCCATCAAACACTCCCAGGGCAGGTACAGCACGGGTTAGATACAGAGTAAAGCTCCCTCTACACTGTCCCCATCAAACACTCCCAGGGCAGGTACAGCACGGGTTAGATACAGAGTAAAGCTCCCTCTACACTGTCCCCATCAAACACTCCCAGGGCAGGTACAGCACGGGTTAGATACAGAGTAAAGCTCCCTCTACACTGTCCCATCAAACACTCCCAGGGCAGGTACAGCACGGGGTTAGATACAGAGTAAAGCTCCCTCTACACTGTCCCATCAAACACTCCCAGGGCAGGTACAGCACGGGTTAGATACAGAGTAAAGCTCCCTCTACACTGTCCCATCAAACACTCCCAGGGCAGGTACAGCACGGGGTTAGATACAGAGTAAAGCTCCCTCTACACTGTCCCCATCAAACACTCCCAGGGCAGGTACAGCACGGGTTAGATACAGAGTAAAGCTCCCTCTACACTGTCCCATCAAACACTCCCAGGGCAGGTACAGCACGGGTTAGGTACAGAGTAAAGCTCCCTCTACACTGTCCCATCAAACACTCCCAGGGCAGGTACAGCACGGGTTAGATACAGAGTAAAGCTCCCTCTACACTGTCCCATCAAACACTCCCAGGGCAGGTACAGCACAGGTTAGATACAGAGTAAAGCTCCCTCTACACTGTCCCATCAAACACTCCCAGGGCAGGTACAGCACGGGTTAGATACAGAGTAAAGCTCCCTCTACACTGTCCCATCAAATACTCCCAGGGCAGGTACAGCACAGGTTAGATACAGAGTAAAGCTCCCTCTACACTGTCCCATCAAACACTCCCAGGGCAGGTACAGCACGGGTTAGATACAGAGTAAAGCTCCCTCTACACTGCCCCCATCAAACACTCCCAGGGCAGGTACAGCACGGGTTAGATACAGAGTAAAGCTCCCTCTACACTGTCCCATCAAACACTCCCAGGGCAGGTACAGCACGGGTTAGATAGAGTAAAGCTCCCTCTACACTGTCCCCATCAAACACTCCCAGGGCAGGTACAGCACGGGTTAGATACAGAGTAAAGCTCCCTCTACACTGTCCCATCAAACACTCCCAGGGCAGGTACAGCACGGGGTTAGATACAGAGTAAAACTCCCTCTACACTGTCCCATCAAACACTCCCAGGGCAGGTACAGCACGGGTTAGATACAGAGTAAAGCTCCCTCTACACTGTCCCCATCAAACACTCCCAGGGCAGGTACAGCACGGGTTAGATACAGAGTAAAGCTCCCTCTACACTGTCCCCATCAAACACTCCCAGGGCAGGTACAGCACGGGGTTAGATACACAGTAAAGCTCCTTCTACACTGTCCCCATCAAACACTCCCAGGGCAGGTACAGCACGGGTTAGATACAGAGTAAAGCTCCCTCTACACTGTCCCATCAAACACTCCCAGGGCAGGTACAGCACGGGTTAGATACAGAGTAAAGCTCCCTCTACACTGTCCCCATCAAACACTCCCAGGGCAGGTACAGCACGGGGTTAGATACAGAGTAAAGCTCCCTCTACACTGTCCCATCAAACACTCCCAGGGCAGGTACAGCACGGGGTTAGATACAGAGTAAAGCTCCCTCTACACTGTCCCCATCAAACACTCCCAGGGCAGGTACAGCACGGGTTAGATACAGAGTAAAGCTCCCTCTACACTTTTGAGGGGAGAGAGTTCCAGAGTGCCGCTACCCTGAATGGCCTCCTCCTGTTCCGAAGTCACGTTAATATGTCTCATCCGCCATCCCGCCACCGAGGTTGAATTGCCCCCTTCACGCACGCACGCCCAGGGTAGGCAGCTGGGGGGCGGGAGGGCTCTGACCTTCTCGTCCCGCACGTCGTCGGAGCTGGTGGAGGCCGGCTTCTCCATGGCAACCAGACATAGCATCTGCATCATGTGATTCTGCATGACGTCCCTGGGGAGGAGAGGAAGAGGCAAAAAGTGAGCCAGCTGTTCGACCGTGAGGTGCATCGAGGCCAAATGTGAGGCTGAGCTCGTCGGGGGCCCATATACAGCAGCGTGGTTGGTGGGGGGGGGGGGGGGGGTCACGTTGACGCGCCCTTTCCCATTATGGTACTGAGGGCAGCACCCCTACCCCCTCGACCCGGGTACATTCCCCAACGGAGACAGGAAGGGCACAGATAGCTCCCGGTCGTCGGCCGTGACTCAGTGGGTAGCACTCTCGCCTCGGAGTCTGAAGGTTGTGGGTTCAGGTCCCACTCCCGCGATTCAAGCAGAAAAATCCAGGCTGACACTCAGTGCGGAGGGGCGGTACTGAGGGAGCGCCGCGCTGTCGGTACTGAGGGAGCGCCGCGCTGTCGGTACTGAGGGAGCGCCGCGCTGTCGGTACTGAGGGAGCGCCGCGCTGTCGGTGGGACGGTACTGAGGGAGCGCCGCGCTGTCGGTACTGAGGGAGCGCCGCGCTGTCGGTGGGACGGTACTGAGGGAGCGCCGCGCTGTCGGAGGGGCGGTACTGAGGGAGCGCTCACTGAGGGAGGGGCAGTACTGAGGGAGCACGCACTGAGGGAGGGGCAGTACCCAGTTCTCACCAGTGTACATCACTCCAGCAACGTCACTAAAAACAGATGATCCGGTCATTTATCACATTGCTGTTTGTGGGAGCTTGCTGTGCGCAAATTGGCTGCCGCGTTTCCCACATTACAACAGTGACCACACTTCAAAAAAAGTACTTCATTGGCTGTGAAGCGCTTTGGGACGTCCTGAGGTGGTGAAAGGCGCTGTAGAAATGCGAGACTTTCTTTCGCAGGCCAGTCATAAATCGACCCTCCCCAAGTCCCTCGACCCCATCACAAACCTGGCGAAGTTGCCCCCCTTGACCGTCCTTCCCTGGGTATTTTTTTCCCCCCCACACGCCCCCTTCCGCCTCCCGGCTTCCTCGCGTCTAACCGGCGTCCCCGGGAGGTGAAGCCTACCCCAGCGGGGAAACGGTTTGCCCCGGGACAGCTTGCTCAACCCACAGAGAACCTCCGATCGGTTTCGCCGTCGCAAGCATCCTCTTTCCCGCCTCGCCTCTCAAAAGGAAACTAACTCAAGACTTCCTTCGCCTTCTTCCAGGGAAATTCCTGATCCCTGGAATCATCTCCATGGCACCCACCTCACCCAGCCCCCTCCCCAAGTACCTAGGGAATCAGAGAGCGCCACAGTCGAGGCACTGGAGAGGTGTTTATCCAGCGCCTTTAATGTAGTAAAATGTCCCAAGGCGCTTCACAGGAGCGTAAGTCAGACACCGAACCGCGCAAGGAGTTTAAAGAGACAGGCGACCAAAAGCTTGGTCAAAGAGGTCGGTTTTAAGGAGCGTCTTAAAGGAGGAGAGAGAGGTGGAGGTGTTTAGGGAGGGAATTCCAGAGCTCGGGGGCCCTGGCGCGGTCGCCAGTGGCGGAGTGATGGAAATCGGGGGGGGGGGGGCGCCAGAGGCCAAGATCGGAAGAGCGCAGAGATCTCGGAGGGTTGTAGGAGGTTACAGAGGTAGGCCGAGGGACACGGAGGGATTTGAAGACGAGGCTGGAGAATTTTGAAATCGAGGCGTGGCGGGGACGGGAGCCGGTGTAGGTCAGCGAACACTGGGTGGGTGATGGGTGAACGGGACTGGGTGCGAGTTAGGACACGGGGGGGGGGGGGGGGGGGGGGGGCAGCAGAGTTTTAGATGAGCTGATGGCTACGGAGGGTGGAATGTGGGAGGCCGGCCAGGAGTGCGTCGGAATAGTCCAGTCTGGAGGGGACACGGACGCGGCTGAGGGTTTCAGCAGCGGATGAGCTGAGGCAGGGGCGGAGACGGGCGACGTTATGGAGGTGGAAATAGGAGGTCTTGGCAATGGAGCGGGGAAAGGGATCGGAAGCTCATCTCGGGATCAAATAGGACGGAGACAGGTGGGGGAAGAGAACGAGCCGGAGAGGAAAGACCCTTACCTGATTATACCGAACTCGTCGAAGTAGCCCCCTCGTCCCTCCGTCCCGAACGGTTCCTTGAAGGTCAGCACGACGGAGGCGATGTTATCCCGGTTCCACACCGGCCCGAAGATCCTGTTCGCGAATCTGGAGGGGGGGGGCGGGGTGAGGGCAATTAAACAGGTGAGGGTTACTGCCAGAGCACCCCACTCTACCACCCCTCCGCTACCCACCGCTTCCCTCCCCAGAACGCCTGCACCCCGCGGCGGCTCATGCTCCGCACTTTGTCATCCATGGGGATATTCGACCTTGGTGTGCATCACAGTCAAACCCCGATCTTGCACAATGCACCCGCACAGTTGCCAACAGTGTAGAGGGAGCTTTACTCTGTATCTAACCCGTGCTGTACCTGCCCTGGGAGTGTTTGATGGGGGGCAGTGTAGAGGGAGCTTTACTCTGTATCTAACCCGTGCTGTACCTGCCCTGGGAGTGTTTGATGGGGGGCAGTGTAGAGGGAGCTTTACTCTGTATCTAACCCGTGCTGTACCTGCCCTGGGAGTGTTTGATGGGGACAGTGTAGAGGGAGCTTTACTCTGTATCTAACCCCGTGCTGTACCTACCCTGGGAGTGTTTGATGGGACAGTGTAGAGGGAGCTTTACTCTGTATCTAACCTGTGCTGTACCTGCCCTGGGAGTGTTTGATGGGGGGCAGTGTAGAGGGAGCTTTACTCTGTATCTAACCCCGTGCTGTACCTGCCCTGGGAGTGTTTGATGGGACAGTGTAGAGGGAGCTTTACTCTGTATCTAACCTGTGCTGTACCTGCCCTGGGAGTGTTTGATGGGGGCAGTGTAGAGGGAGCTTTACTCTGTATCTAACCCGTGCTGTACCTGCCCTGGGAGTGTTTGATGGGGACAGTGTAGAGGGAGCTTTACTCTGTATCTAACCCCGTGCTGTACCTACCCTGGGAGTGTTTGATGGGACAGTGTAGAGGGAGCTTTACTCTGTATCTAACCTGTGCTGTACCTGCCCTGGGAGTGTTTGATGGGGGGCAGTGTAGAGGGAGCTTTACTCTGTATCTAACCCCGTGCTGTACCTGCCCTGGGAGTGTTTGATGGGACAGTGTAGAGGGAGCTTTACTCTGTATCTAACCTGTGCTGTACCTGCCCTGGGAGTGTTTGATGGGGGGCAGTGTAGAGGGAGCTTTACTCTGTATCTAACCCGTGCTGTACCTGCCCTGGGAGTGTTTGATGGGACAGTGTAGAGGGAGCTTTACTCTGTATCTAACCCGTGCTGTACCTGCCCTGGGAGTGTTTGATGGGACAGTGTAGAGGGAGCTTTACTCTGTATCTAACCCGTGCTGTACCTGCCCTGGGAGTGTTTGATGGGACAGTGTAGAGGGAGCTTTACTCTGTATCTAACCTGTGCTGTACCTGCCCTGGGAGTGTTTGATGGGGGGCAGTGTAGAGGGAGCTTTACTCTGTATCTAACCCGTGCTGTACCTGCCCTGGGAGTGTTTGATGGGACAGTGTAGAGGGAGCTTTACTCTGTATCTAACCCGTGCTGTACCTGCCCTGGGAGTGTTTGATGGGACAGTGTAGAGGGAGCTTTACTCTGTATCTAACCCGTGCTGTACCTGCCCTGGGAGTGTTTGATGGGACAGTGTAGAGGGAGCTTTACTCTGTATCTAACCCGTGCTGTACCTACCCTGGGAGTGTTTGATGGGACAGTGTAGAGGGAGCTTTACTCTGTATCTAACCCGTGCTGTACCTGCCCTGGGAGTGTTTGATGGGGGGCAGTGTAGAGGGAGCTTTACTCTGTATCTAACCTGGGAGTTCCCCCTGCAAACTCCTTCGGATGTTTAATACCAGGCGAGAGCTCGATTTAAACCGACAGCGTTGCCTGTGGCTGCTGTCGCTTTGGGGTGGAGAGCCAGGGGGAACTCCGAGCAAGAACCGGTCCTGCCAGTTCAGGAAGGAGCTCAGATTACAGAAGCGGTTTACTGGTCCGCTTTTTGACCCTCAGGTCGCAGTTGCCTGATTATTTGCAGCCACTGTCACTCCCTCCACCGCACCCCCCCCAACAACCCCAGGGTTCCCTGGGCACTGCTCTCTGCCGGCTCATTAAAGGCCGCTGTCGGTGACTATACACTTGACTTTTATTTCCCCCCACCGGGTACCTCAGGCTAAAGGGCGTTGGTCGCGCGAGCGTCGGCGCGCTATCCGACTGTGGCGTGCATCGCAGCAGATTCCGATTAAGCCCGCACACATCAGTATCATGTAGTTTTCAGATCATCACCTCGGCCCCTATTACATTTTTATATATTTTTTATCCACACCTCTGGTTTGGGCCTTTTCCCCTTTTTTTTCCTCTCTCCCACATGGCAACTGTCTCATTCTGCCAGCGCATTTTACACTTCATCTAGAGCCATCTTTTGTCTCTTTACTTGTCCTATTACCATCTCGTCTCGTCTTGAATACCTCTCAAGAAGGCAAATGGTATGTTGGCCTTCGTAGCGAGAGGATTCGAGTACAGGAACAAGGATGTCTTGCTGCAGTTGTACAGGGCCTTGGTGAGACCACACCTTGAGTATTGTGTGCAGTTTTGGTCGCCTTATCTGAGGAAGGATGTTCTTGCCATGGAGGGAGTGCAGCGAAGATTCACCAGACTGATACCTGGGATGGCAGGAATGACGTATGAGGAGAGATTGGGTCGATTGGGCTTGTACTCGCTGGAGTTTAGAAGAATTAGAGGGGATCTCATTGAAACTTATAAAATTCTAACAGGACTAGACAGACTAGGCCATTCGGCCCCTCGAGCCTGCTCCGCCATTTAATGAGATCATGGCTGATCATCCAAATTCAGTACCCTGTCCCTGCCTTCTCCCCATACCCCTTGATCCCTTTAGCCTTAAGAAATATATCCAACTCCTCCTTGAATATATTTAATGAATTGGCCTCCACTGCCTTCTGTGGTAGAGAATTCCACAGGTTCACCACTCTCTGGGTGAAGAAATTCCTCCTCATCTCAGTCCTAAATGGCTTACCCCTTATCCTTAGACTGTGACCCCTGGTTCTGGACTCCCCGACCATCGGGAACATCCTTCCAGCATCTAGTCTGTCTAGTCCTGTTAGAATTTTATACGTTTCAATGAGATCCCCTCTCATTCTTCTAAACTCCAGCAAGTATAAGCCCAGTCGACCCAATCTCTCCTCGTACATCATTCCTGCCATCCCAGGTATCAGTCTGGTGAATCTTCGCTGCACTCTCTCCATGGCAAGAACATCCTGTTATGAATCTTATGATCCATGAAGAAAGACTCATGAAATAACGCTGGATGGCCAGCTGGTGGCGGCGTCCAAGGAGTATAAATACTCGGGCGTGGGCCCAGCTTGCCCAAGACATTGTGTAAACAGGAACTAGTGAAAGATAACTAGACCTCCATGTTTTGAACTAAGTTGATTAAAGCCTTGCTTTATACTCGAACCAAGTGCGTAGTGAGTTTAATTACATCACATCCTTCCTCAGATAAGGCGACCAAAACTGCACACAATACTCAAGGTGTGGTCTCACCAAGGCCCTGTACAACTGCAGCAAGACATCCTTGTTCCTGTACTCGAATCCTCTCGCTACGAAGGCCAACATACCATTTGCCTTCTTAACCGCCTGCTGCACCTGCATGCTTACCTTCAGCGACTGGTGCACAAGGACACCCAGGTCTCGTTGCACTTCCCCTTCTCCCAATCTATTGCTGTTCAGATAATAATCTGTCTTCCTGTTTTTGCCACCGAAGTGGATAATCTCGCATTTATCCACATTATACTGCATCTGCCATATCACCCAATCTGTCCAAATCGTACTGGAGTTTCTCGGCATCCTCCTCACAGCACACACGCCCACCCAGCTTTGTGTCGTCTGCAAACTTGGAGATATTACATCTAGTTCCCTCGTCTAGGTCATTTATATATATTGTGATGAATAGCTGGGGTCCGAGCACCGATCCCTGCGGTACCCTACTAGTCACTGCCTGCCACTCGGGAAAAAGTCCCGTTTATTCCAACTCTCTGCTTCCTGTCTGCCAACCAGTTCTCTATCCGCTGAGCTTCTCCAGCATTGTCTCCTCTAAAGATAAAAAAAAAGTGCTTCATTGGCTGTGAAGCG
>NW_028225185.1:31710967-31768467 GCF_052327205.1 Somniosus microcephalus
GAATGGAGTTTTTGGTTGTCATTCAGATTCTGAAATCAGGCATATTTGTGAGAATTTTTGGTAGAAATTCTCCCTGATGCCCTGATATTTTCCACAAGCTGTGAGGAAGTGCATCTCTGTCTCCACCACTCCCTGACTGCAGTGAGAGCATATCCTGTCCTCTCTTGGCAGCCTGGTCTGCCTGTGTCTGCCTTTTTCGATCGCTAGGCTATGTTCGCTAAGTCTGTACCTTGTCAAGGTTCTTCTCAGTTTGTTATCCTTTACCATGGTCAGGTAATCAGCTATGTTGTATTGTCTGTTTAGGGCCAAGTAGCAATTGAGTTTGCTTTGGGTTTTTGTTGTTTCTGCCCAATATGTCAGATATTTTTCCTTTTGCTTAGCGACGATTGTGTTGGGTCGAATTCTTTGTGTTACCCTGTCACTGTCCTGGGGCTGGTTATTGTTAGTATTGTTAGTAGTTACTTCACTGAGTCCCAGGACTAATTGACTGAGGGTATTCTTCTTTATGGTCAGCTCTTGGCATTTCAGGGCGTCGTAGTGATAGCATTGGGGATTGCTCATTTGTAGGTGATTCCAAAATTTGGTGGCTCTTTTTTGGATAGTGATTATTAATGGATATTGGCCTAGTTCCGCCCTGCATGCATTGTTTACTGTTTTCCTTTGAGTCCGGAGGATACTTTTACAGAATTCTGCATGTAGGATCTCAATTGGGTGTTTGTCCCATTTTGCAAATTCTTGTTGAGTTAGCGGTCCCCATACCTCACTGCCATAGAGTGCAATTGGTTCAATTACTGATTTGAAAATTTTGAGCCAAATGCTAATTGGGATTTCTATTTGGATTGATTTTTTGATGGCATAGAAAGCCCTTCTTGCTTTCTCTTTCAGTTCATTCACAGCCAGTTTGAAGTTTCCCGTAGAACTGATTTTTAAGCCCAAGTATGTGTAGTTAGTGGTTTGTTCAATTTTGGTTGTTCCTACTGCGAAATTTATTTTGGGTCCCTGATGTTTGGATCTTTGCTGGAACACAAGGACTTTGGTTTTTTGGGATTTATTGTCAGGGCCCAAGTCTGGCAGTACGACTCCAGCAGGTCCAGGTTTTGCTGTAGCCCCTCTCTCTCTCTCTCCCACACTCCCTCTCTCTCTCCCACACTCCCACTCTCTCTCCCACACTCCCTCTCTCCCTCCCACACTCCCTCTCTCTCTCCCACACTCCCTCTCTCTCTCCCACACTCCCTCTCTCCATCCCACACTCCCTCTCTCTCTCCCACACTCCCTCTCTCCCTCCCACACTCTCTCTCTCTCCCACACTCTCTCTCTCCCACACTCCCTCTCTCTCTCCCACACTCCCTCTCTCTCTCCCACACTCCCTCTCTCTCTCCCACACTCACTCTCTCTCCCTCCCACATTCCCTCTCTCCCTCCCACACTCCCTCTCTCCCTCCCACACTCCCTCTCTCCCTCCCACACTCCCTCTCTCCCTCCCACACTCCCTCTCTCTCCCACACTCCCTCTCTCCCTCCCATACTCCCTCTCTCTCTCCCACACTCCCTCTCTCTCTCCCACACTCCCTCTGTCTCACCCACACTCCCTCTCTCCCTCCCCACACCCCTCTCTCTCCCACACTCCTCACTCTCTCCCCACACTCTCTCACTCCCTCCCACACTCTCTCTCTCTCCCACACTCTCTCTCTCCCACACACCCTCACTCTCCTCCCACACTCCCACACTCTCTCCCACACTCCCACACTCCCTCTCTCTCCACACACCCTCTCTCTCTCCACACACCCCTCTCTCTCTCCCACACTCCCTCTCTCCTCCCACACTCCTCCTCCCTCTCACACTCTCTCTCCCTCCCACACACCCTCTCGCTCTCCCCCCCACCACACACACTCCCACACACCCTCCCCACCACACTCCCACTCTCCTCCACACTCCCTCTCTCCCACACTCCCTCTCTCCTCCCACACTCCCCTCTCTCCCACACTCCCCTCTCTCCCACACTCCCTCCCACACTCCCTCTCTCCCTCCCACACTCCCCTCTCTCCCACCCACACTCACTCTCTCCCACACACCCCTCCCTCTCCCACACTCCCACTCTCCCACACTCACCACACTCCCTCTCCCTCACCCACACTCCCCCTCTCTCTCCCACACTCTCTCCTCTCCCACACTCCCCTCACACTCCCCACACCCTCTCTCCTCCCACACTCCCTCTCTCCTCTCCCACACTCCCCTCTCTCTCCCACACTCCCCTCTCTCACACTCCCCACTCCCACTCCCACTCTCTCTCCCACACTCCTCCTCCCTCCCACACTCACACTCCTCCCCACTCCTCTCTCTCCCACACTCCCTCTCTCTCTCCCCACACTCCACACCCTCTCTCCCACACTCCCTCTCTCTCTCCCACACTCCCTCTCTCTCTCCCACACTCCCCTCTCTCTCCCACCCTCCCTCTCACCTCCCACACTCCCTCTCTCCCTCCCACACTCCCTCTCTCTCCCCACACTCCCTCTCTCCTCCCACACTCCCTCTCTCCCTCCCACACTCCCTCTCTCTCCCACACTCCCTCTCTCACTCCCACACTCCCTCTCTCCCTCCCACACTCCCTCTCTCCTCCCACACTCCCTCTCTCTCTCCACACTCCCTCTCTCTCTCCCACACTCCCTCTCTCCCTCCCACACTCCCTCTCTCTCCCACACACCCTCTCCCCTCCACCTCCCTCTCCCTCCCACACTCCCTCTCTCCCTCCCACACTCCCTCTCTCCCTCCCACACTCCCTCTCTCTCCCACACCCCTCCCCTCTCCTCCCACACTCCCTCTCTCTCTCCCACACTCCCTCTCTCCCTCCCACACTCCCTCTCTCTCTCCCACTCCCCTCTCTCCTCCCACACTCCCTCTCTCTCTCCCACACTCCCTCTCTCCCTCCCACATTCTCTCTCTCTCTCTCTCTCCCACACTCCCTGTCTCCCTCCCACACTCCCTCTCTCTCTCCCACACTCCCTCTCTCTCTCCCACACTCCCTCTCTCCCTCACACACTCCCTCTCTCTCTCCCACACTCCCTCTCTCCCTCCCACACTCCCTCTCTCCCTCCCACACTCTCTCTCTCCCACACTCCCTCTCTCTCTCCCACACTCCCTCTCTCCCTCCCACACTCCCTCTCTCTCTCCCACACTCCCTCTCTCTCTCCCACACTCCCTCTCTCCCTCCCACACTCCCTCTCTCTCCCACACTCCCTCTCTCTCTCCCACACTCCCTCTCTCTCTCCCTCCCTCCCCTCTCTCCCTCCCACACTCCCTCTCTCTCTCCCACACTCCCTCTCTCTCTCCCACACTCCCTCTCTCTCTCGCACACTCCCTCTCTCTCTCGCACACTCCCTCTCTCCCTCCCCCACTCCCTCTCTCTCTCCACACTCCCTCCTCCCTCCCCCACTCCCTCCTCCCTCCACACCCTCTCTCCCTCCCACACTCCCTCTCTCTCTCCCACACTCCCTCTCTCTCTCCCACACTCCCTCTCTCACCCACACTCCTCTCACCTCCCACACTCCCTCCTCTCCCCACACTCTCACTCACCCTCCCACACTCCTCTCTCCTCCCACACTCCCACTCTCCTCCCCACACCCCTCTCTCCCACAACCTCTCCCACTCCCACACTCCCTCCACACTCCCACACCCCTCTCTCCCACCACACTCTCTCTCTCTCCCACACTCCCTCTCTCTCTCCCACACTCCCTCTCTCACACCCACACTCCCCCTCTCCCTCCCACACTCCCTCTCACTCCCACACCCCACTCCTCTCCCACAACTCCCACTCCCTCCCACACTCCCTCTCTCTCCCACACTCCCTCTCTCCCTCCCACACTCCCTCTCACCCTCCCACACTCCCTCTCTCTCTCCCACACTCCCTCTCACCCTCCCACACCCTCCCCCCTCCCACACCCTCCTCCCACACTCCCCACCCTCCCTCACACACTCCCTCTCCCACTCCTCCCTCCCACACTCCCTCTCTCCTCCCACACTCCCTCTCTCTATCTCCCACACTCCTCTCTCTCTCCCACACTCCCTCTCCCTCCCACACTCCCTCTCTCTCTCCCACACTCCCTCTCTCCCTCCCACACTCCCTCTCTCCTCCCACACTCACCTCCTCTCACTCCCCACACTCCCTCTCTCTCCCCACACCCACACTCTCTCCCACACACCCACTCTCACCCCACACTCACTCTCTCTCTCCCACACTCCCTCTCTCCCTCCCACACTCCCTCTCTCACTCCCACACTCCCTCTCTCTCTCCCACACTCCCTCTCTCCCTCCCACACTCCCTCTCTCCCTCCCACACTCCCTCTCTCTCTCCCACACTCCCTCTCTCCCTCACACACTCCCTCTCTCTCTCCCACACTCCCTCTCTCTCCCACACTCCCTCTCCCTCACACACTCCCTCTCTCTCTCCCCACACTCCTCTCTCCCTCCCACACTCCCTCTCTCTCTCCCACACTCCCTCTCTCTCCCTCCCACAATCCCTCTCTCTCCCACACTCCCTCTCTCTCTCCCACACTCCCTCTCTCTCTCCCACACTCCCTCTCTCTCTCCCACACTCCTCTCTCCCTCACACACTCCCTCTCTCTCTCCCACACTCCCTCTCACCCTCCCACACTCCCTCTCTTTCTCCCACACTCCCTCTCTCTCTCCCACACTCCCTCTCTCTCTCCCACACTCCCTCTCTCCCTCACACACTCCCTCTCTCTCTCCCACACTCCCTCTCTCCCTCCCACACTCTCTCTCTCCCTCCCACACTCCCTCTCTCCTCCCACACTCCCTCTCTCTCCCCCACACTCCCTCTCTCTCTCCCACACTCTCTCTCTCTCCCACACTCCCTCTCTCTCTCCCACACTCCCTCTCTCTCTCCAAACTCCCTCTCTCCCTCCCAGACTCCCTCTCTCTCTCTCACACTCCCTCTCTCTCTCCCACACTCCCTCTCTCCCTCCCACACTCCCTCTCTCTCTCCCACACTCCCTCTCTCCCTCCCACACTCTCTCTCTCTCTCTCTCCCACACTCCCTCTCTCCCTCCCACACTCCCTCTCTCTCTCCACACTCCCTCTCTCTCTCCCACACTCCTCTCTCCCTCACACACCCTCCCTCTCACTCTCCCACACTCCCTCTCTCCCTCCACACTCCCTCTCTCCCTCCCACACTCCCTCTCTCTCTCCCACACTCCCTCTCTCTCTCCCACACTCCCTCTCTCCCTCCCACACTCCCTCTCTCTCCCACACTCCCTCTCTCCCTCCCACACTCTCTCTCTCTCTCTCCCACACTCCCTCTCTCTCTCCCACACTCCCTCTCTCCCTCCCACACTCCCTCTCTCTCTCCCACACTCCCTCTCTCTCTCCCACACTCCCTCTCGCCCTCCCACACTCCCTCTCTCTCCCACACTCCCTCTCTCTCTCCCACACTCCCTCTCTCTCTCCCTCCCTCTCTCCCTCCCACATTCCCTCTCTCTCTCCCACACTCCCTCTCTCTCCCACACTCCCTCTCTCCCTCCCACACTCCCTCTCTCCCTCCCACACTCCCTCTCTCTCTCCCACACTCCCTCTCTCCCTCCCACACTCCCTCTCTCCCTCCCACACTCCCTCTCTCTCTCCCACACTCTCTCTCTCCCTCCCACACTCTCTCTCTCTCTCTCCCACACTCCCTCTCTCCCTCCCACACTCCCTCTCTCCCTCCCACACCCCCTCTCTCTCTCCCACACTCCCTCTCTCTCTCCCACACTCCCTCTCTCTCCCCCACACTCCCTCTCTCTCTCCCACACTCTCTCTCTCTCTCCCACACTCCCTCTCTCCCTCCCACACTCCCTCTCTCCCTCCCACACTCTCTCTCTGCCACACTCCCTCTCTCTCTCCACACTCCCTCTCTCTCTCCCACACTCCCCCTCTCCCTCCCACACTCTCTCTCTCTCTCCCACACTCCCTCTCTCTCTCCCACACTCCCTCTCTCCCTCCCACACTCCCTCTCTCTCTCCCACACTCCCTCTCTCCCTCCCACACTCCCTCTCTCCCTCCCACACTCCCTCTCTCCCTCCCACACTCCCTCTCTCTCTCCCACACTCCCTCTCTCCCTCCCACACTCCCTCTCTCCCTCCCACAGTCCCTCTCTCTCCCACACTCCCTCTCTGTCTCCCACAATCCCTCTCTCTCTCCCACACTCCCTCTCTCCCTCCCACACTCCCTCTCTCTCTCCCACACTCCCTCTCTCTATCTCCCACACTCCCTCTCTCTCTCCCACACTCCCTCTCTCTCTCCCACACTCCCCCTCTCTCTCCCACACTCCCTCTCTCCCTCCCACACTCCCTCTCTCTCTCCCACACTCCCTCTCTCCCTCCCACACTCCCCCTCTCTCTCCCTTGCTCCCTCCCTCTCTCCCTCCCACACTCCCCCTCTCTCTCCCTTGCTCCCTCCCTCTCTCCCTCCCACACTCCCTCTCTCCCTCCCTCACTCCCTCTCTCTCTCCCTCCCTCTCTCCCTCCCACACTCCCTCTCTCTCTCCCTCCCACACTCCCTCTCTCTCTCCCTCACACACTCCCTCTCTCCCTCTTTCCATCTCTCCCTCGCTCCCTACCACTCTCCCCCTCTCTCTCTCCCTCCCTCTCCCTCTCTCTCCCTCCCACGCTCCCTCTCTCCCTCCCTCCCTCCCTCCCTCCCTCCCTCCAGCCCCTGTGCCCCTGGAACTGATAATGAAGCCTCCAGTAAGACATTTAGCAGCTTGGAATGGTCAAGGCGAATAGCGCAGATGGATTTAAGGGGAAGCTGGATAAAGACACGAGGGAGGAAGGAATAGAAGGATGGGGTGAGATGAGGAGGGGGGTAGCATAGTCCAGTTGGGCCGAATGGCCTGTTTCTGCACTGTAAACTGGCTGTGATTCTATGTGATGCCTTGTGTCTCTCGCTCTCCCTCTAGATGTGGTGCCAAGTGTCCATCCTTCAACAGCCGCCGTCGCCTGGCCCCAGTCCCGGCCGGAGATCCTGGCCCTCAACACCTCGGTCACGGTCAGGGCCCGGGTGGGCTCCCCGGCCACGCTGAGCTGCCGGATCGTGGCGCTCCACGCCGGCCCCGACACCCGCTACCGCGTGCGCTGGGACTCGCCGCGCGCCCCCAACCTGACCGTGGCCCAGGTGGACCAGGCCACCGGCCGGGCCCCCCGGGTCGACCCCGGCTACCGGGACCGCGTCACCATGACCTCCCGTGGCCCCGACAGCGAGCTCCGCTTCCGCTTCGTCAAGGAGGGGGACCCCAGCGAGTACCTCTGCAAGGCCGGCATCTCCGGCAGGAGGGGTGAGGCCGTCTCCTCCCCCGTCTTCTTACTCAAGGGTAGGTGTGTTTGTGGGGGGGGGGAATGAGTGGGTGGGATTGGGAGGGGGAGCGACATGGGACAGGGATCTCCCCCCCTGCAACCGATCAGGACCCGTGGCATCAAGCGAGGGCAGGTTCGGTCTGGCCGGCGATGCCCCCCATAGTCGAATATCTAGCCGTCCAGGCTCCCCGTCTCCTCCCCTCCCATTCTTATTGAATGTGTGTGTTGGGGGAGGAAGATGATGTAAAAAGACTACTGAATACTTGGTTTGAGTATAAAACAAGGCTTTAATCAACTGCTTCAAAACCATGAGATTCTAGTTACATCACTAGTTCCTGGTTACAGAAACATCCTGAGCAAGCTGGGCTCACGCCTGAGTATTTATACTCCTTGGACGGCGCCACCAGCTGGCCGCCCAGTGTTACTTCATGAGTCATGATAAGATTCATGACATGCCCCCCAAACCCCGCCACCCTCCACCCACCCCGCAACTGATCACGATACATGTTTTTCACCCAGAGAGTGGCGGGGGTCTGGAACTCACTGCCTGAAAGGGTGGTCGAGGCAGAAACCCTCATCACATTTAAAAAGTACTTGGATACGCACTCGAAGCGCCGTAGCCAACAGGGCGACAGACCGAGAGCTGGGAAGTGGGATGAGGCTGGAGAGCTCCTTGTCGGCCGGCACGATGGACTCTTTCTGTGCCGTAATTTTCGATAAATTTCTCTGGCGTCAGGTTCCGTCCGTCCATCCGGCGATGCCCTCCGCAGTTGAATATCTCCCGGTCCGAGCTTTCCGTCTCCTCCCCTGAAGGGTAGGTGATGTGTGCGTGTGTGTTGGGGGAGGGGTGAGAGAGGACGATGGGTCAGGCATTCCACCCCCCACCCCACTTCAGCTCACAGTCCGCGGTGTCAAGTGAGGGCGGGGTCGGTCAGGCGATGCCCTCCATTGTCGAATATCCGCCGTCTCCTCCTCCCGTCTTCTTACTGAAGGGTAGGCGTGTGTGTGTGTGGGAGGGGCAAGGATGCCGATTAGAAAGGGACCCCCTGGGTTGGGAGGCGGAGGAAGGTAGGGTAGGTTCCGGCCGGCCGGCGACGCCCCCCTTAGTCGAATATCCCGCCGTCTGGGGCGGTACTGAGGGAGCCCCGTACTGTCGGAGGGGCAGTACTGAGGGAGCGCCGCACAGTCGGAGGGGCGCTACTGAGGGAGCGCCGCACTGTCGGAGGGGCGGTACTGAGGGAGCGCCGCACTGTCGGAGGGGCGGTACTGAGGGAGCGCCGCGCTGTCGGAGGGGCGGTACCGAGGGAGCGCCGCACTGTCGGAGGGGTGGTACTGAGGGAGCACCACACTGTCGGAGGGGCAATACTGAGGGAGCGCCGCACTGTCGGAGGGGCGGTACTGAGGGAGCACCACACTGTCGGAGGGGCAGTGCTGAGGGAGCACCACACTGTCGGAGGGGCGGTACTGAGGGAGAGCCGCACTGTCGGAGGGGCATTGCTGAGGGAGCACCACACTGTCGGAGGGGCGGTACTGAGGAAGCGCCGCACTGTCGGAGGGGCGGTACTGAGGAAGCGCCGCACTGTCGGAGGGGCGGTACTGAGGGAGTGCCGCACTGTCGGAGGGGCAGTGCTGAGGGAGCACCACACTGTCGGAGGGGCGGTACTGAGGAAGCGCCGCACTGTCGGAGGGGCGGTACTGAGGGAGTGCTGCACTGTCGGAGGGGCAGTGCTGAGGGAGCACCACACTGTCGGAGGGGCGGTACTGAGGAAGCGCCGCACTGTCGGAGGGGCGGTACTGAGCGAGCGCCGCACTGTCGGAGGGGCGGTACTGAGGGAGCGCCGCACTGTCGGAGGGGCGGTACTGAGGGAGCGCCGCACTGTCGGAGGGGCGGTACTGAGGGAGCGCCGCACTGTCGGAGGGGCGGTACTGAGGGAGCGCCGCACTGTCGGAGGGGCGGTACTGAGGGAGCGCCGCACTGTCGGAGGGGCGGTACTGAGGGAGCGCCGCACTGTCGGAGGGGCGGTACTGAGGGAGTGCCGCACTGTCGGCGGGGCAGTATTGAGGGAGCCCCGCACTGTCGGAGGGGCGGTACTGAGGGAGCGCCGCACTGTCGGTGGGGCGGTACTGCGAGAGAGCCGCACTGTCGGAGGGGCGGTACTGAGGGAGCGCCGCACTGTCGGAGGGGCGGTACTGAGGGAGCGCCGCACTGTCGGAGGGGCGGTACTGAGGGAGCACAGCACTGTCGGAGGGGCGGTACTGAGGGAGTGCCGCACTGTCGGAGGGGCGGTACTGAGGGAGCGCCGCACTGTCGGTGGGGCGGTACTGAGGGAGCGCCGCACTGTCGGAGGGGCGGTACTGAGGGAGCGCCGCACTGTCGGAGGGGCGGTACTGAGGGAGCGCCGCACTGTCGGAGGGGCGGCACTGAGGGAGCGCCGCACTGTCGGAGGGGCAGAACTGAGGGATCGCCGCACTGTCGGAGGGGTGGTACTGAGGGAGCGCCGCACTGTCGGAGGGGCGGTACTGAGGGAGCGCCGCACTGCCGAAGGGGCAGGACTGAGGGAGCGCCGCACTGTCGGAGGGGCGGTACAGAGGGAGCGCCGCACTGTCGGAGGGGCGGTACTGAGGGAGCGCCGCACTGTCTGAGGGGCGGTACTGAGGGAGCGCCGCACTGTCGAAGAGGCAGTACTGAGGGAGCGCCACACTGTCGGAGGGGCGGTACTGAGGGAGGGCCGCACTGTCGGAGGGGCGGTGCTGAGGGAGCGCCGCACTGTCGGAGGGGCCATCTTTTGGGATGAGACATTAAACCGAGGCCCTGTCTGCCCTCTCAGGTGGACGTAAAAGATCCCATGACTATTTCGAAGAAGAGCAGGGGGGAGTTCTCCCCGGTGTCCTGGGGGGCCAATATTTATCCTTCAACTGACATCACAAAATCTGGTCATTTATCACATTGCTGTTTGTGGGAGCTTGCTGTGCGCAAATTGGCTGCCGTGTTTCCTACATTACAACAGTGACCACACTTCAAAAGTGGTTAATTGGCTGTGAAGCGCTTTGGGACGTCCTGAGGTGGTGAAAGGCGGCGGAGAAATGGGAATCTTTCTCTCCTCCCTTAAGACGCTCCATAAATCCTCCCTCTTTGACCGAGCTTTTGCTCAGCTGTCCCGAACATCTCCTTAACGTGGCTCGGTATCTGATTCGCCACCTTGACTCCGTCTAACCATCGTCTTTCTTTTCCTCCTCCACTCACCTTGTCCGCACAGGTAAACAGAAGGTGCTGCCCGCGTCGTCGGAGACGGCCACCCTTTGGCTCATCCTCCACTTTTTCGTCGTGCTGTTTGCCATGGCGATCGGGATAGGGTCCTGCTTCCTGTGAGTACCGTTAGGCTGCAGAGGTGCCTGCACAGGGCATGCTCCGTAGCAACAGGCCCGTTCCATCGAGGCGTGCAGTCTGTGATTCCCCATTTCACAATAACTCAAATCCCAATGGACCCAACCCCTTCCCATTCACTCTCATTGTACACAATCCCACTGGACCCAATCCCTTCCCATTCACTCCCATTGTACACAATCCCAGTGGACCCAATCCCTTCCCATTCACTCCCACTGCACACAATCCCAATGGACCCAATCCCTTCCCATTCACTCCCACTGCAGACAATCCCAATGGACCCAATCCCTTCCCATTCACTCCCACTGCAGACAATCCCAATGGACCCAACCCCTTCCCATTCATTCCCACTGTACACAATCCCAATGGACCCAACCCCTTCCCATTCACTCCCTCTGTACACAATCCCAATGGACCCAACCCCTTCCCATTCACTCCCACTGTACACAATCCCAATGGACCCAAACCCCTTCCCATTCACTCCCACTGTACACAATCCCAATGGACCCAATCCCTTCCCATTCACTCACACTGTCGACAATCCCAATGGACTCAATCCCTTCCCATTCACTCCCACTGTACCCAATCCCAAGGGACCCAACCCCTTCCCATTCACTCCCATTGTACAGAATCCCGATGGACCCAACCCCTTCCCATTCACTCCCACTGTACACAATCCCAATGGACCCAACCCCTTCCCATTCACTCCCACTGTACACAATCCCAATGGACCCAACCCCTTCCCATTCACTCCCATTGTACACAATCCCAATGGACCCAACCCCTTCCCATTCACTCCCACTGTACACAATCCCAATGGACCCAACCCCTTCCCATTCACTCCCACTGCACACAATCCCAATGGACCCAACCCCTTCCCATTCACTCCCACTGTACACAATCCCAATGGACCCAACCCCTTCCCATTCACTCCCACTGTACACAATCCCAATGGACCCAACCCCTTCCCATTCACTCCCACTGTACACAATCCCAATGGACCTAACACCTTCCCATTCACTCCCACTGTACACAATCCCAATTGACCCAACCCCTTCCTATTCACTCCCACTGTACACAATCCCAATGGACCCAACCTCTTCCCATTCACTCCCACTGTACACAATCCCAATGGACCCAAACCCTTCCTATTCACTCCCACTGTACACAATCCCAATGGACCCAACCCCTTCCCATTCACTCCCACTGTACACAATCCCAATTGACCCAACCCCTTCCCATTCACTCCCACTGTACACAATCCCAATGGACCCAACCCCTTCCTATTCACTCCCACTGTACACAATCCCAATGGACCCAACCCCTTCCCATTCACTCCCACTGTACACAATCCCAATGGACCCAAACCCTTCCTATTCACTCCCACTGTACACAATCCCAATGGACCCAACCCCTTCCTGTTCAATCCCATTATATAGAATTCCAGAACCAGTTATATCTCCTGTGGGACAGTGTAGAGGGAGCTTTACTCTGTATCTAACCCGTGCTGTACCTGCCCTGGGAGTGTTTGATGGGACAGTGTAGAGGGAGCTTTACTCTGTATCTAACCCCGTGCTGTACCTGCCCTGGGAGTGTTTGATGGGACAGTGTAGAGGGAGCTTTACTCTGTATCTAACCCGTGCTGTACCTGCCCTGGGAGTGTTTGATGGGACAGTGTAGAGGGAGCTTTACTCTGTATCTAACCCGTGCTGTACCTGCCCTGGGAGTGTTTGATGGGGACAGTGTAGAGGGAGCTTTACTCTGTATCTAACCCATGCTGTACCTGCCCTGGGAGTGTTTGATGGGACAGTGTAGAAGGAGCTTTACTCTGTATCTAACCCGTGCTGTACCTGCCCTGGGAGTGTTTGATGGGACAGTGTAGAGGGAGATTTACTCTGTATCTAACCCGTGCTGTACCTGCTCTGGGAGTTTTTGATGGGGACAGTGTAGAGGGAGCTTTACTCTATATCTAACCCGTGCTGTACCTGCCGTGGGAGTGTTTGATGGGACAATGTAGAGGGAGCTTTACTCTGTATCTAACCCGTGCTGTACCTGCCCTGGGAGTGTTTGATGGGGACAGTGTAGAGGGAGCTTTACTCTGTATCTAACCCCGTGCTGTACCTGCCCTGGGAGTGTTTGATGGGACAGTGTAGAGGGAGCTTTACTCTGTATCTAACCCCGTGCTGTACCTGCCCTGGGAGTGTTTGATGGGACAGTGTAGAGGGAGCTTTACTCTGTATCTAACCCCGTGCTGTACCTGCCCTGGGAGTGTTTGATGGGACAGTAGAGGGAGCTTTACACACAAGGCTGCATGCATCAGAAATCTGCGACACTCAGGTTTGGGAATTGTGTTTTTAACAGGACCGGAACCAAGAAACAAATCCTACCGGAGCATGTCTGAGGAACGCGACGAAGCGGCGATGTACGCTGGGGTGTGGGGGAGCAAGGAGAAATGTCTGAAAAAAGAAATTCAATTTTTAACGAAATCACTTAATAATAAAGACTCAGATCACAGAGAATGCCCTGTGTCAGTTTTATATCTCTGAAGTTAATCCACCAGGACTGCATTAATCTCAATCAATTAATAACCTGGGCGTGTTAGGAGGGGCAGTACTGAGGGAGTGCCGCACTGTCAGAGGGACAGTACTGAGGGAGCGCCACACTGTCGGAAGGGGGGTACTGAGGGAGCGCCGCACTGTCGGAGGGGCGGTACTGAGGGAGCGCCGCACTGTCGGAGGGGGGGTACTGAGGGAGCGCCGCACTGTCGGAGGGGCGGTACTGAGGGAGCGCCGCACTGTCGGAGGGGCGGTACTGAGGGAGCGCCGCACTGTCGGAGGGGGGGTACTGAGGGAGCGCCGCAATGTCAGAGGGACAGTACTGAGGGAGCACCGCACTGTCGGAGGGGCGGTACTGAGGGAGCGCCGCACTGTCGGAGGGGGGGTACTGAGGGAGCGCCACACTGTCGGAGGGGCGGTACTGAGGGAGCGCCGCACTGTCGGAGGGGCAGTACTGAGGGAGTGCCGCACTGTCGGTGGGGTGGTACTGAGGGAGCGCCGCACTGTCGGAGGGGCGGTACTGAGTGAGCGCCGCACAGTCGGAGGGGCGGTACTGAGGGAGAGGCGCACTGTTGGAGGGGCAGTACTGAGGGAGCGCCACACTGTGAGAGGGGCAGTACTGAGGGAGGGACGCACTGTCGGAGGGGCAGTACTGAGGGAGCGCAGCACTGTCGGTGGGGTGGTACTGAGGGAGCGCCGCACTGTCGGAGGGGCGGTACTGAGTGAGCGCCGCACAGTCGGAGGGGCGGTACTGAGGGAGAGGCGCACTGTTGGAGGGGCAGTACTGAGGGAGCGCCACACTGTGAGAGGGGCAGTACTGAGGGAGGGACGCACTGTCGGAGGGGCAGTACTGAGGGAGCGCAGCACTGTCGGAGGGGCAGTACTGAGGGAGCGTCGCACTGTCGGAGGGGCGGTACTGAGGGAGCGCCGCACTGTCGGTGGGGTGGTACTGAGGGAGCGCCGCACTGCCGGAGGGGCGGTACTGAGGGAGCGCCGCACTGTCGGAGGGGGGGTACTGAGGGAGCGCCGCACTGTCGGAGGGGCGGTACTGAGGGAGCGCCGCACTGCCGGAGGGGCGGTACTGAGGGAGCGCCGCACTGTCGGAGGGGCAGTACTGAGGGAGCACCGCACTGTCGGAGGGGCCGTCTTTCAGATGAGACATTAACCTGAGGCCCTGTCTGCTCTCTCAGGTGGACGTAAAAGATCCCACGGCCACTATTGGAAGAAGAGCAGGGGGGAGTTCTCCCCGGTGTCCTGGGGCCAATATTTATCCCTCAACCAACATCACTAAAAGCAGCTGATCTGATCATTATCACATTGCTGTTTGTGGGAGCTTGCTGTGCGCAAATTGGCTGACGCGTTTCCTACATTACAACAGTGACCGCACTTCAAAAGTCCTTCATTGGCTGTGAAGGGCTTTGGGCTGTCCTGAGGTGGTGAAAGGCGCTGGAGAAATGGGAGTCATTTCTTTCCGCGGAAGATGCAAGATTCCCTCCCCGGGCATCTGCTTTTCTGAGCATGAAAGTTGTAATGATCAGTAACATGTCGTTCTAGAATGGTACACTAGGTGGAGCTGTATGTTTAATAGTGGGCTACCCACAAGGCAGTAGTCAAGATGGATGCCTGTACACTAGTCCACATGGCTGAATAAATGACTAGCTCAAGCTAGCTGTTCATAATGAAAACGTCTATTTATTTATGAACATAACAGGGATCCAGATGCATGGAACAGGAAAGCTACAGTTCTTGAGGAAGTAGGACCAAGGTCATACACTGTTAAAACTGAGGAAGGACAGATTCTCAGGAGGAACCGCCATTCCCTCCTGAAAACACAAGAAACTATCCGAGAGCAAATCGATGACTGAATCTTGTCACTCACCACCAGAACAATCTAACACAAACACACGTACAGGCTCTCATGAAAACACATTAGACCTACCTGTGCTGAGAAGATCGACACGTGAAGGAAAAAAGCCTGATAGACTTAATCTTTGAGTATAAAGAAAACTATAATAAAGAATGAAAAGCTTAGAGTTCATAAAGTAAAGCTTTGAAAATGTGTTGACTGTTGTGAAGATGTTTATGTCGTTATGATTGATTGATATTGATTTTGTTTAACCTCTAAGGAAGGGGGATGTAATGATCAGTAACATGTCATTCTAGAATGGTACACTAGGTGGAGCTGTATGTTCAGTAGTGGGCTACCCACAAGGCAATAGTCAAGATGGATGCCTGTACACTAGTCCACATGGCTGAATAAATGACTAGCTCAAGCTAGCTGTTCATAATGAAAACGTCTATTTATTTATGAAATAATAACAAAAGTGTGTCCGTCCGTGACCAAGTATTCCGCTTACGTTCCGCATCGGAGTGGCCACTTGGGCAAGGTGCCATCGGCGGCCTCTGGGGGTAGAGGGGAGACGGACGGAGGGGGAAATCTTCCTCCTTCCCTTCCGGGTCGCCAAGCAGGGCTCCGAGAACCTTCTTCTTTCGTACAGCAAAGCAAATCTCAATATCTAAGTCGGCTGTCCAGGCCAAAGCTTCCGGTGTGTCATGCGCAGATGTGTTGTAGGCTGCCTGCGAATTTCCTCTGAGGGCAGTGTTCACTGATGTGCTCCAGGGTGGGTCTGATTAGGCGCCGCACAGTCGTCTGATGGGGATGCTTCCATCCGGGCGTGTGTGCTGTGAGGAGGATGCCGAGAAACTCCAGGATGGTTTGGACAGATTAGGTAATTGAGCAGAAGCATGGCAGATGCAACATAATGTGGATAAATGCGAGGTTATCCACTTTGGTGTCAAAAACAGGAAGGCAGATTATTATCTGAACGGCAATAGATTGGGAGAAGGGGAAATGCAACGAGACCTGGGTGTCCTTGTGCACCAGTCGCTGAAGGTAAGCATGCAGGTGCAGCAGGCGGTTAAGAAGGCAAATGGTATGTTGGCCTTCGTAGCGAGAGGGTTCGAGTACAGGAGCAAGGATGTCTTGCTGCAGTTGTACAGGGCCTTGGTGAGACCGCACCTTGAGTATTGTGTGCAGTTTTGGTCGCCTTATCTGAGGAAGGATGCTCTTGCCATGGAGGGAGTGCAGCGAAGATTCACCAGGCTGATACCTGGGATGGCAGGAATGACGTATGAGGAGAGATTGGGTCGATTGGGCTTATACTCGCTGGAGTTTAGAAGAATGAGAGGGGATCTCATTGAAACGTATAAAATTCTGACAGGACTAGACAGACTTGATGCAGGAAGGATGTTCCCGATGGCGGGGGAGTCCAGAAGCAGGGGTCACAGTCTAAGGATAAGGGGTAAGCCATTTAGGACAGAGATGAAGAGAAATTTCTTCACCCAGAGAGTGGTGAACCTGTGGAATTCTCTACCACACAAGGCAGTAGAGGCCAATTCATTAAATATATTCAAGAAGGAGTTGGATATATTTCTTAAGGCTAAAGGGATCAAGGGATATGGGGAGAAGGCAGGGACAGGGTACTGAATTTGGATGATCAGCCATGATCTCATTAAATGGCGGAGCAGGCTCGAGGGGCCGAATGGCCTACTCCTGCTCCTATCTTCTATGTTTCTATGGTTCTGGACTCTCCAGCCAGGGGGAAACAACCTCTCAGCATCTACTGTGTCAGTCGAGCGTGACTCCTAAATCGGAGGTTTTTATTTGGCATGGTTTACCTGCTGCGATTGCACGGGAAGGTGCCGTGGGGAGGGGGGAGAGGCTGTTGGGGGTGATTGAGGAATGGACCAGGGTGTCGCGGAGGGAGCGACCCCTTCAGAATGTGGGGAGGGGAGGGGAGGGGATGGTGCGTTTGGTGGTGGGATCACGCTGGAGGTGGTGGAAATGGCGGAGGACGATCCGTTGAACGTGGAGGCTGGTGGGGTGAAAGGTGAGGACAAGGGGAACCCTATCGTGGCCCTGGGAGGGAGAAGGGGTGAGAGCAGAACATCATAGAATGGTTACAGCACAGGAGGAGGCCATTCGGCCTGTCGAGCCCGTGCCGGCTCTCTCTGCAAGAGCACTTCAGACAGTCCCACTCCCCCGCCCTTTCCCCGTAGCCCTGCAAATTCTTTTTCCTTCAGGTACTTCTCCAATTCCCTTTTGAAAGCCACGATTGAGTCTGCCTCCATCACCCTCTCAGGCAGTGCGTTCCAGATCCTCACCACTCGCTGCGTAAAAGAGTTTTCCTCATGTCGCCTTTGGTTCTTCTGCCAATCACCTTAAATCTGTGTCCTCTGGTTCTCGACCCTTCCGCCAATGGGAACAGTTTCTCTCTATCTACTCTCATGATTTTGAACATCTCTATCAGATCTCCTCTCAACCTTCTCTGCTCTAAGGAGAACAACCCCAGCTTCTCCAGTCTCTCCACGTCACTGAAGTCCCTCATCCCCTGGGACCATTCCGGTCAATCTCCCCTTAACCTTCTCTGCTCTAAGGAGAACAATCCCAGCTTCTCCAGTCTCTCCACATCACTGAAGTTCCTCATCCCTGGTACCAATCTGGTCAATCTCCCCTTAACCTTCTCTGCTCTAAGGAGAACAATCCCAGCTTCTCCAGTCTCTCCACATCACTGAAGTCCCTCATCCCTGGGACCATTCTGGTCAATCTCCCCTTAACCTTCTCTGCTCTAAGGAGAACAATCCCAGCTTCTCCAGTCTCTCCACGTCACTAAAGTCCCTCATCCCCTGGGACCATTCTGGTCAATCTCCCCTTAACCTTCTCTGCTCTAAAGAGAACAATCCCAGCTTCTCCAGTCTCTCCACATCACTGAAGTCCCTCATCCCCGGTACCATTCTGGTCAATCTCCCCTTAACCTTCTCTGCTCCAAGGAGAACAACCCCAGCTTCTCCAGTCTCTCCACGTCACTGAAGTCCCTCATCCCTGGTACCATTCTGGTCAATCTCCCCGTAACCTTCTCTGCTCTAAGGAGAACAACCCCAGCTTCTCCAGTCTCTCCACATCACTGAAGTCCCTCATCCCTGGTACCATTCTGGTCAATCTCCCCCTTAACCTTCTCTGCTATAAGGAGAACAATCCCAGCTTCTCCAGTCTCTCCACATCACTGAAGTCCCTCATCCCTGGTACCATTCTGGTCAATCTCCCCTTAACCTTCTCTGCTCCAAGGAGAACAATCCCAGCTTCTCCAGTCTCTCCACATCACTGAAGTCCCTCATCCCTGGTACCATTCTGGTCAATCTCCCCCTTAACCTTCTCTGCTATAAGGAGAACAATCCCAGCTTCTCCAGTCTCTCCACGTCACTGAAGTCCCTCATCCCTGGTACCATTCTGGTCAATCTCCCCTTAACCTTCTCTGCTCTTAGGAGAACAATCCCAGCTTCTCCAGTCTCTCCACATCACTGAAGTCCCTCATCCCTGGGACCATTCTGGTCAATCTCCTCTGCACCCTCGCCAAGGCCTTGACATCCTTCCTAAAGTGCGGTGCCCAGAACTGGACACAATACTCCAGTTGAGGCCGAACTAGTGTTTTATACAGGTTCATCATATCTTCCTTGCTTTTGTATTCTGTGCCTCTATTTATGATACCCAGGATCACGTTTTCTCAACCTGCCCTGCCACCTTCAACGATTTGTGCACATACACCCCCAGGTCCCTCTGTTCATGCAATACAATAATACAATACAAATCGCTTTATTGGCACTCCCCTTTAGGATTGTACCCTTTTAGTTTATATTGCTTTTCCTCGTTCGTCCGACCAAAATGTATCACTTTGCACTTTTCAGAATCACAGAAACCCCACAGTGCAGATAGAGGCCATTTCGGCCCATCGAGCCTGCACCGACACATATCCCACCCGATCCCCGTAACCCCTACACCAACACATATCCCACCCCATCCCCGTAACCCCACGCATCTAATCCCCCCAACACTAAGGGTCAATTTATCACAGCCAATCAACCTAACCCGCACATCTTTGGACTGTGGGAGGAAACTGGAGCACCCGGAGGAAACCCACGCAAACACGGGGAGAATGTGCAAACTCCACACAGACAGTCGCCCGAGGCCGGATTCGAACCCGGGTCCCTGGCGCTGTGAGGCAACAGTGCTAACCACTATGCCACCGTGCCGCCCTCGCCTCAGCTCATCCGCTGCTGAAACCCTCATCCCTGCCTTTGTTACCTCTAGACTTGACTATTCCAACGCACTCCTGGCCGGCCTCCCACGTTCCACCCTACGCAAACTTGAGGTCATCCAAAACTCGGCTGCCCGTGTCCTAACTCGCACCAAGTCCCGTTCTCCCATCACCCCTGTGCTCGCTGACCTACATTGGCTCCCGGTTAAGCATCGCCTCGATTTCAAAATTCTCATCCTTGGTTTCAAATCCCTCCATGGCCTTGTCCCTCCCTAACTCTGTAGCCTCCTTCAGCCCTACATACCCCCCCCCCACCGAGATATCTGCGCTCCTCTAATTCTGCCCTCTTGAGCATCCCCGCTTATAATCGCTCAACCATTGGCGGCCATGCCTTCTGTTGCCTAGGCCCTAAGCTCTGGAATTCCCTGCCTGAGCCCCTCCGCCTCGCTACCTCTCTCTCCTTTAAGACGCTCCTCAAACCCTACCCCTTTGACCAAGCTTTTGGTCACCTGCCCTAATTTATCCTTCTGTGGCTCGGTGTCAAATTTTTTGTCTTATAACACTCCCGTGCAGCGCCTTGGGACGTTTTACTACGTTAAAGGTGCTATAAAAATACAAGTTGTTGTTGTTAAACTGCATTTGCCACCTGTCCGCCCACCCCACCGGCCTGTCTGTCCCCTTGAAGTCTATCCCTCTCCTCCTCGCTGTTCGCTGCACTTGCAGGAGACGGGACGGACACGGTGGAGGGGGAATCCCCCCTCTGGTTGAGGGAAAAGGGGAAGGCAGATTGGAAGTAGTGGCTTGCAGGGTGGCATTTGCCTGCATATGTATTTTTTTTTCTTTTTGGGGTGTGTAGAACAAAATTAAAAAGCAAGCGGGCGAGGGTGGTAGTGCGCCTTTAAGAACGTGCCTGCGTGCCTCCGCCGCACGCTGATTGGCGGGCTGGTGGTCGGGGCGGACGCTGATTGGCGGGCGGGGGCTGTCAGTCAGGGCGGGTTAAAGGGAGGACGGTCGGACGAAGGTGAAGTTCGCTGGAAGATGGCGGCGCTCTCTGGTGTCCTCTTGCTCAGGCGGCCACTGCTGCTCTGCTGCCGCCGCCGCCCCCCAGGACTCGGGCTCCTGTCCCCGGCCTCCCGCTGTTGGGCCTCGGGCTCGGCCCCGGCCCTGGCCCAGGCCCCGGCCACGGCCCATGAGCTGCGGGTCGGCCACGGCGACGCTGCGCCCGCCGAGGTCAATCTGTACGACCAGGTGAGGAGGAGGAGGGAGGGAGAGGTCGATTTAAAGTCATCTGAGGGTGATTGGGCTTCCCCACAAGGTCGAATATCTGTAATTGGGGGTGATGCCCTCCCTAGTTAATCATCTGAGGGTGATTGGGCTTCCCCACAAGGTCGAATATCTGTAATTGGGGGTGACGCCCTCCCTGGTTGATCATCTGGGAGGTGATGGGGCTTCTGGTGACTTACCCACAAAGTCGAATATCTGTAATTGGGGTGATGCCCTCCCTGGTTGATCATCTGAGGCTGATTGGGCTTCCCCCGCAAGGTCGAATATCTGTAATTGGGGGTGATGCCCTCCCTGGTTGATCATCTGGGACGTGATGCCCTCCCTGGTTGATCATCTGACGGTGATGCCCTCCCTGGTTGATCATCTGAGGGTGATTGGGCTTCCCCCACAAGGTCGAATATCTGTAATTGGGGGTGATGCCCTCCCTGGTTGATCATCTGAGGGTGATTGGGCTTCCCCACGAGGTCGAATATCTGTAATTGGGGGTGATGCCCTCCCTGGTTGATCATCTGAGGGTGATTGGGCTTCCCCCACAAGGTCGAATATCTAATTGGGGGTGATGCCCTCCCTGGTTGATTATCTGGGGCGTGATGCCCTCCTTGGTTGATCATCTGAGGGTGATGCCCTCCCTGGTTGATCATCTGAGGGGTGATGCCCTCCCCGGTTGATCATCTGAGGGGTGATGCCCTCCCCGGTTGATCATCTGAGGGTGATGCCCTCCCCGGTTGATCATCTGAGGGTGATGCCCTCCCCGGTTGATCATCTGAGGGTGATGCCCTCCCCGGTTGATCATCTGAGGGTGATGCCCTCCCCGGTTGATCATCTGAGGGTGATGCCCTCCCCGGTTGATGCCCTCCCCGGTTGATCATCTGAGGGTGATGCCCTCCTCGGTTGATCATCTGAGGGTGATGCCCTCCCCGGTTGATCATCTGAGGGTGATGCCCTCCCCGGTTGATCATCTGAGGGTGATGCCCTCCCCGGTTGATCATCTGAGGGTGATGCCCTCCCCGGTTGATCATCTGAGGGTGATGCCCTCCCCGGTTGATCATCTGAGGGTGATGCCCTCCCCGGTTGATCATCTGAGGGTGATGCCCTCCCCGGTTGATGCCCTCCCCGGTTGATCATCTGAGGGTGATGCCCTCCTCGGTTGATCATCTGAGGGTGATGCCCTCCCCGGTTGATCATCTGAGGGTGATGCCCTCCCCGGTTGATCATCTGAGGGTGATGCCCTCCCCGGTTGATCATCTGAGGGTGATGCCCTCCCTGGTTGATCATCTGAGGGTGATGCCCTCCCTGGTTGATCATCTGAGGGTGATGCCCTCCCTGGTTGATCATCTGAGGGTGATGCCCTCCCTGGTTGATCATCTGAGGGTGATTGGGCTTCTGCTGACTTCCCCACAAGGTCGAATATCTGTAATGGGGTGATGCCCTCCCTAGTTGATCACCTGATTGTGATGAGACTTCTGGTGATGCTCCCACACAGTGTCAAATATCTGTAATCAGGTGATGCCCACCATAGTTGATTATCTGGCCGGGCTTCCGGCGATGCTCCCACACAGTGTTGAATATCTGTAATTGGGTGATGTCCCCTGTAGTGGATCATCTGATTGTGATGAGGCCTCCCGTGATGCCCCGCAAGTATTGACTATCTGCACAAAGGTGATGCCCTTCATAGTTGATCATCAGTAATTGGGTGAGGCCCCCTGTAGTTGATCATCTGATTGTGACTGGGCTTCCGGTGATGCTCCCTTGATGGCACTGTCGACGACACCGTCCATCACTTTGCTGGTGATTGAGAGTAGACTGATGGGGCGGTAATTGGCCGGGTTGGATTTGTCCTGCTTTGTGTGGCCGGGCCATACCTGGGCAGTTTTCCACATTGTCGGGTAGATGCCAGCGTTGTAGCTGTACTGGAGCAGCCTGGCTAGTTCTGGAGCGCAAGTCTTCAGCACGACAGACAGGATGTTGTCGGGACCCACAGCCTTTGCTATATCCAGTGCGCTCAGCCATTTCTTGACATAGAAACATAGAAGATAGGAGCAGGAGTCGGCCATTCGGCCCCTCGAGCCTGCTCCGCCATTTAATGCGATCATGGCTGATCATCCAAACTCAGTACCCTGTCCCTGCTTTCTCCCCATATCCCTTGATCCCTTTAGCCTTAAGAAATATATCCAACTCCTTCTTGAATATATTTACTGAATTGGCCTCAACTGCCTTCTGTGGTAGAGAATTCCACAGGTTCACCACTCTCTGGGTGAAGAAAATCCTCCTCATCTCAGTCCTAAATGGCTTACCCCTTATCCTTAGACTGTGACCCCTGGTTCTGGACTCCCCCGCCATCGGGAACATCCTTCCTGCATCTAGTCTGTCTAGTCCTGTTAGCATTTTATAAGTTTCAGTGAGATCCCCTCTCATTCTTCTAAACTCCAGCGAGTACAAGCCCAATCGACCCAATCTCTCCTCATACGTCATTCCTGCCATCCCAGGTATCAGTCTGGTGAATCTTCGCTGCACTCCCTCCATGGCAAGAACATCCTTCCTCAGATAAGGCGACCAAAACTGCACACAATGCTCAAGGTGTGGTCTCACCAAGGCCCTGTACAACTGCAGCAAGACACACTTGCTCCTGTACTCGAATCCTCTCGTTACGAAGGCCAACATACCATTTGCCTTCTTATCCGCCTGCTGCACCTGCATGCTCACCTTCAGCGACTGGTGCACAAGGACACCCAGGTCTCGTTGCACTTCCCCTTCTCCCAATCTATTGCCATTCAGATAATAATCTGTCTTCCTGTTTTTGACACCAAAGTGGATAACCTCGCATTTATCCACGTTATACTGCATCTGCCATGTTTCTGCCCAATCACCCAACCTGTCCAAATCATTACTGGAGTTTCTCTGCATCACGTGGAGTGAATCGAATTGGCTGAATACTGGCTTCTGTCAGGGTGGGGACCACGGGAGGAGGCCAATATGGATCATCCACTCTGCACTCCTGGATGAAGACGGTTGCAAGCGCACCTGAGTGTGATTGGGCTTCTACTGTTGCTATCCTAACTATTGAATATCTGTACTCGGGTGATGCCCTCCATAGTTGATCATCTAAGCGTGATTGGGCCTCTGGTCATGCCCCGCATATGTTGAATGTCTGTATTTGGGTGACGCCCTCTGTAGTTAGTCATCTGTTATCGGCCCCAGGACACCGGGGAGATCTCCCCCCCGGCCCCCCGCCGCTCTTCTTCCAGTAGTGGCCGTGGGATCTTTTACGTCCATCTCAGAGAGCAGACGGGGCCTCGGTTTAATGCCTCATCCTGAAAGACGGCACCTCCGACAGTGCAGTAGTGATAATGCAATATTGCCCTGAGATATGGGGAGTAAACAGGCTCGAGGGGGCTGAATGGCCTCCTCCTGTTCCTAATGTAACAGGCTCGAGGGGCTGAATGGCCTCCTCCTGTTCCTAATGTAACAGGCTCGAGGGGCTGAACGGCCTCCTCCTGTTCCTAATGTAACAGGCTTGAGGGGCTGAACGGCCTCCTCCTGTTCCTAATGTAACAGGCTCGAGGGGCTGAACGACCTCCCCCTGTTCCTAATGTAACAGGCTCGAGGGGCTGAATGGCCTCCTCCTGTTCCTAATGTAACAGGCTCGAGGGGCTGAATGGTCTCCTCATTTCAGATATGCTCACTGATCCACACCCCTATAAATCCTTGCTGGTCTCACACTGGCTCACCGTCCTCCGATCCATTCGACTTGATATCCTCCTGATCAAGGTGTCCTGCTCTCTCCACAGCCTCACCTTCCAATCTCAAAGGCCTCCTCCTCTGTCCTATTCAACTATGGTAGGCATCAGAGCCGTACATTCATTGAGATAGTGGCAGTGAGATCTGAGAGGGCAGTCGGGGCCTCTGGTTTAACATCTCATTCGATCCTCCAACAGTGCGGCGCTCCCTCGGAACCGCCCCTCCGACAGTGCGGCGTTCCCTCAGTACTGCCCCTCCGACAGTGCGGCGCTCCCTTGGTACCGCCCCTCTGACAGTGCGGCGCTCCCTCAGTACCGCTCCCTCAGTACCGCCCCTCCGACAGTGCGGCGCTCCCTCAGTACCACCCCTCCGACAGTGCGGCGCTCTCTCAGTACCGCCCCTCCGACAGTGCGGCGCTCCCTCGGTACCGCCCCTCCGACAGTGCGGCGCTCCCTCGGTACCGCCCCTCCGACAGTGCGGCGCTCCCTCGGTACCGCCCCTCCGACAGTGCGGCGCTCCCTCGGTACCGCCCCTCCGACAGTGCGGCGATCTCTCAGTACCGCCCCTCCGACAGTGCGGCGCTCCCTCAGTACTCCCCCTCCGACAGTGCGGCGCTCCCTCAGTACTCCCCCTCCGACAGTGCGGCACTCCCTCAGTACCGACCCTCCGACAGTGCGGCGCTCCCTCAGTACCGCCCCTCCGACAGTGCGGCGCTCCCTCAGCACCGCCCCTCCGACAGTGCGGCGCTCCCTCAGTACCGCCCCTCCGACAGTGCGGCGCTCCCTCAGTACTCCCCCTCCGACAGTGCGGCGCTCCCTCAGTACCGGCACTGGGCGGAGTGTAGGGCCTGGATTATGGGGCTCGAATCTCTAGAGTGGGGCTCGAACCCACGACCACCTCCTATCACCGAGGTGAGAGCGCTACGGACGCTCACAGACCCTCTGCTCACGTCTGCCATGGCCCCCGCACGCTCCCTCCCAAACGGCACTGTGGGAGCACCTTCACCACACGGACTGCAGCGGTTCAAGAAGGCGGCTCACCGCCACCTTCTCAAGGGCGATTAGGGATGGGCAATAAACGCCGGCCTTGCCATATCCCCAGAATGAATTTAAAAATAAAAGGTTTATAAATAGCTGGGAAGTGTGTCAGTGCACTGTTGCTTTTAATCAGCGCGTCCAGCTCGATGAGCTGAATGGGTCTTTATTTTGATTTGTTGTGTGCACTGTGCGCTGATTTAACGGGCAGGGACGCAGTGAGAGTGGCGGGGAAGTGGAGCGGAGTATTGTCAGGGGAGCTCCGCTCTACCGCGCTTCTCCCCTCTCTGCCTCA
The DNA here is from genome assembly GCF_052327205.1 of Somniosus microcephalus. Lineage (NCBI taxonomy): Eukaryota > Metazoa > Chordata > Chondrichthyes > Squaliformes > Somniosidae > Somniosus > Somniosus microcephalus. The sequence continues at coordinate 31,736,689 of NW_028225185.1, forward strand.
GCTGCCTCTCGCTGAATTATTCTCTGCGGACTTCTGCAGCTGCATTCAACCAGCCGCCGATTCATGGGCAGTGGAGGCGCCTTAACTCACTGAAGGCTGGCGACGGCGGGGCCCTCGCTGAGCGCAGACTGTGAGCAGCCTTTCCCGACAACGTGGTGCCCGGCTCTGGACACAGCACGCTTTAGCAAGGGCGCCGTGCCACGCCCCTGGAGAGGGCGCAGAGGAGATTGACCAGAATGGTACCAGGGGATGAGGGACTTCAGTGATGTGGAGAGAGTGGAGAAGCTGGGGTTGTTCTCCTTGGAGCAGAGAAGGTTACGGGGAGATTGACCAGAATGGTTCCAGGGATGAGGGACTTCAGTGATGTGGATGGACTGGAGAAGCTGGGGTTGTTCTCCCTAGAACAGAGAAGGTTACGGGGAGATTGACCAGAATGGTACCAGGGATGAGGGACTTCAGTGATGTGGAGAGACTGGAGAAGCTGGGATTGTTCTCCTTAGAGCAGAGAAGGTTAAGGGGAGATTGAGCAGAATGGTACCAGGGATGAGGGACTTCAGTGATGTGGAGAGACTGGAGAAGCTGGGATTGTTCTCCTTAGAGCAGAGAAGGTTAAGGGGAGATTGACCAGAATGGTACCAGGGATGAGGGGCTTCAGTGACGTGGAGAGACTGGAGAAGCTGGGATTGTTCTCCTTAGAGCAGAGAAGGTTAAGGGGAGATTGACCAGAATGGTACCAGGGATGAGGGACTTCAGTGATGTGGAGAGACTGGAGAAGCTGGGGTTGTTCTCCTTAGAGCAGAGAAGGTTAAGATGAGATTTAAGAACATAAGAATGAGGAGCAGGAGTCGGCCATTCGGCCCCTCGAGCCTGCTCCGCCATTCAGTAAGATCACGGCTGATCTTCGACCTCAACTCCACTTTCCCGCCCGATCCCTCGGTTCCCCTCGAGTCCAAAAATCTCTCGATCTCAGCCTTGAATCTACTCAACGACTGAGCCTCCACAGCCCTCTGGGGCAGAGAATTCCAAAGATTCACCGCCCTCTGAGTGAAGAAATTCCTCCTCATCTCAGTCCTAAAATGGCCGACCCCTTATCCTGAGACTGTGACCCCTGGTTCTAGACTCTCCAGCCAGGGGGGAAACAGCCTCTCAGCATCTACCCTGTCAATCCCCCTCAGAATCTGATATGTTTCAATCAGATCACCTCTCATTCTTCTAAACTCTAGAGAATATCGGCCCAATCTACTCAACCTCTCCTCATGGGGCAATCCCCCCATCCCAGGAACCAGTCTGGTGAACCTTCGTTACACCGCCTCTAAGGCAAGTATATCCTTCCTTAGGTAAGGAGACCAAAACTGTACACAATACTCCCAGGTGTGATCTCACCAGGGCCCTGTATAATTGCAGTAAGACATCTTTACTCTTATACTCAAATCCTCTTGTAATAAAGGCCAACGTACCATTTGCTTTCCGAATTGCTTGCTGTACCTGCATGTTAACTTTCAGTGATTCGTGTACAAGGACACCCAGGTCCCTCTGAACACCAACATTTCCCAATCTCTCCCCATTTAAAAAATACTCTGCTTTTCTATTTTTCCTACCAAAGTGGATAACTTCGCATTTCTCCGCATTATATTCCATTTGCCGTGTTCTTGCCCACTCACTTCGCCTGTCTATATCCCCTTGAAGCCTCCTCGCATCCTCCTCACAACTTAGGTTCCCAATAGATTTGATGGAGCTGTTCAAAATCGCGAAGGATATTTGACAAGCGTAAATCGGGAGAAGCTGTTTCCAGTGGCAGGAGGGGCGGTAACATAAGAACATAAGAAATAGGAGCAGGAGTCGGCCAATCGGCCCCTCGAGCCTGCTCCGCCATTCAATAAGATCATGGCTGATCTGATCCTAACCTCAAATCTTCTATCACTCTGCATCCACCCGAACCCACGTGATCTCCCGGGAGAGGCGAAAAACCAGATAAAGACCCAATGGCCAATTTGGGAGAAAAAAATCTGGGAAATTCCTCTCCGACCCATCTAGGCGATCGAAATTCTTCCAGGAGATCACTCTGTCCCTAATATTTTCTACAGTACTTACCTTCTGTAAAGGCGATCTCCACCCCAGCCAGGAACAGGAATAAAACCATCTCCTGAAATCTAACACAGAATTAGACACACGAAATAGGAGCAGAACAAGGCTACACGGCCCCTGGGCCCACTCCACTACCCACAGGGCCATGACTGATCCGAACCTAGACTCATGTCCAATTTCCTGCCCGCTCCCCGTAACCCTTAATTCCCTTTACTTCTAGGAAACTATCTATTTCTGTTTTAAATTTATTTAATGATGTAGCTTCCACAGCTTTCTGGGGCAGCAAATTCCACAAACCTACCACCCTCTGAGTGAAGAAGTTTCTCCTCATCTCAGTTTTGAAAGAGCAGCCCCTTATTTTAAGATTATGCCCCCTAGTTCTAGTTTCACCCATCATTGGGAACATCCTCACCGCATCCACCCGATCCAACCCCTTCACAATCTTATATGTTTCAATAAGATCGCCTCTCATTCTTCTGAACTCCAATGAGTAGAGTCCCAATCTACTCAACCTCTCCTCATATGACCACCCCCTCATCCCCGGGATTAACCGAGTGAACCTTCTTTGTACTGACTCGAGAGCAAGTATGTCTTTTCTTAAGTATGGACACCAAAACTGTACGCAGTATTCCAGGTGCGGTCTCACCAGAGGACACAGATTGAAGATAATCAGTAAAGGGACCAGAGGGGGAGATGAGGAGACGCGATGACCCTCCATCCGTGTCCGCTCTCTGAACCCTCGCGAGCTGGCACGGTGAATGCTTCTGCCCCCTCAGTGCTGTATACTCGAACTCGTCCGGTACTTGCTGCACGCTCCCTTTGCGCTACCCGCCAAACCACCCCTGGGCCCGTCGTTCCCGTGACCGTCTGCCCCCCCCAACCTCGCTTATCGCAGCCACGCCTCACGCATTGGATTCCTGATTGTGTCGAGGTTCTCTGTGCTCGTACAGCGCGAGAGAGAATTGCCTCGACCTACTTTTGCCCACATATTAACAGTCTGTTCCGTTCACTTCCTCGCACGACGGGGGTAGCAAGCGGGGCCCTGGGGCAGAGCTAACTGGGGGGGTGGGGGTGGGAGGTAGCGGCAGTTTGGTGTGCCCAGTTACAAGAGGCTCTGGTGGCCTGTGTGGGCGGGAGACTAGGTAAGAAAGACCGACTCGCATCTCTCCACTGCCTTTCCCCACCTCGGGACGTCCCAAAGTGGGGCCTCTGCTTTAATGGCCCCTCCGACAGTGCAGCGCTCCCTCGGTACCACCCCTCCGACAGTGCGGCGCTCCCTCGGTACCGCCCCTCCGGCAGTGCGGCGCTCCCTCAGTACCGCCCCTCCGACAGTGCGGCGCTCCCTCGGTACCGCCCCACCGACAGTGCGGCGCTCCCTCAGTACCGCCCCTCCGACAGTGCGGCGCTCCCTCAGTACCGCCCCTCCGACAGTGCGGCGCTCCCTCAGTACCGCCCCTCCGGCAGTGCAGCGCTCCCTCGGTACCGACCATCTGGCAGTGCGGCGCTCCCTCGGTACCGACCATCCGGCAGTGTGGCGCTCCCTTGGTACCGCCCCTCCGGCAGTGCGGCGCTCCCTCGGTACCGACCATCCGGCAGTGCGGCGCTCCCTCGGTACCGCCCCTCCGGCAGTGCGGCGCTCCCTCAGTACCGCCCCTCCGACAGTGCGGCGCTCCCTCCGTACCGCCCCTCCGACAGTGCGGCGCTCCCTCGGTACCGCCCCTCCGACAGTGCGGCGCTCCCTCGGTACCGCCCCTCCGACAGTGCGGCGCTCCCTCGGTACCGCCCCTCCGGCAGTGCGGCGCTCCCTCGGTACCGACCATCTGGCAGTGCGGCGCTCCCTCAGTACCGACCATCCGGCAGTGCGGCGCTCCCTTGGTACCGCCCCTCCGGCAGTGCGGCGCTCCCTTGGTACCGCCCCTCCGGCAGTGCGGCGCTCCCTCAGTACCGCCCCTCCGGCAGTGCGGCGCTCCCTCAGTACCGCCCCTCCGACAGTGCGGCGCTCCCTCAGTACCGCCCCTCCGACAGTGCGGCGCTCCCTCAGTACCGCCCCTCCGACAGTGCGGCGTTCCCTCAGTACCGCCCCTCCGACAGTGCGGCGCTCCCTCAGTACTGGTCCTCCGACAGTGCGGTGCTCCCTCAGTACCGCCCCTCCGACAGTGCGGCGCTCCCTCAGTACCGCCCCTCCGACAGTGCGGCGTTCCCTCAGTACCGCCCCTCCGACAGTGCGGCGCTCCCTCAGTACCACCCCTCCGACAGTGCGGCGCTCCCTCAGTACCGCCCCTCCGACAGTGCGGCGTTCCCTCAGTACCGCCCCTCCGACAGTGCGGCGCTCCCTCAGTACTGGTCCTCCGACAGTGCGGTGCTCCCTCAGTACTGGTCCTCCGACAGTGCGGTGCTCCCTCAGTACCGCCCCTCCGACAGTGCGGCGCTCCCTCAGTACCGCCCCTCCGACAGTGCGGCGTTCCCTCAGTACCGCCCCTCCGACAGTGCGGCGCTCCCTCAGTACCACCCCTCCGACAGTGCGGCGCTCCCTCAGTACCGCCCCTCCGACAGTGCGGCGTTCCCTCAGTACCGCCCCTCCGACAGTGCGGCGCTCCCTCAGTACCGCCCCTCCGACAGTGCGGCGTTCCCTCAGTACCGCCCCTCCGACAGTGCGGCGCTCCCTCAGTACCGCCCCTCCGACAGTGCGGCGCTCCCTCAGTACCGCCCCTCCGACAGTGCGGCGTTCCCTCAGTACCGCCCCTCCGGCAGTGCGGCGCTCCCTCAGTACCGCACCGGGAGTGTCGGCCTGGATTATGGGGCTTGGATCTCTGGAGTAGGAGAAAAGGATCCCTTGCTAAATAATTCTGGCAAATGCTGTCTTTCACCCTCTCTGTCCCTCTCATTCAGAATCCCGATTACCATGGCTTCAGCTCGGATCCTGTGGTTGACGTCTGGAACATGAGGTTGGCCTTTTTCTTCGGGATTTCGATGGCGATCGTGATGGGGTCGGTCTTCGTCCACTATCTGCCCGATCGCGGGTAAGTGACTTTTTGATTTATCGACGGTGATGGCGTTGGTCGATCACGTCTTGTCGCTCCACTCACTGGTTCCTGCGGCACTGGGGTTTGTGTGCACCCCCGCCCCACCGGTCTAGAAAGCACGTTGTCGGGCAATCGGCCCTTTGCGGAGTTTTGTAACCCATCCCCCCCCACCACCGAAAAATCTACCAGTGCTGTAATGTATCTGGGCCTTCGTACGATGGGAGAGACTATCGCAGGTTAAGTACCCGGCATGAGAATTGTTTCAACAGCCCCTTTGTCGAAGAACTCCCATCTCCCCACCGCCTTTCCCCACCTCAGGACGTCCCAGAGCGCTTCACAGCCAATGAAGGACTTTTTTTGAAGTGTGGTCACTGTTGTAATGTGGGAAACGTGGCAGCCAATTTGCGCACAGCAAGCTCCCACAAACAGCAATGTGATAAATGACCAGATCATCTGTTTTAGTGATGTTGGTTGAGGGATAAATATTGGGCCCAGGACACCGGGGAGAGCTCCCCCCTGCTCTTCTTCCAATAGTGGCCGTGGGATCTTTTACATCCACCTGAGGGGGCAGACGGGGCCTCGGTTTATTGTCTCATCCGAAAGACGGCACCTCCGACAGTGCGGCGCTCCCTCAGTACCGCCCCTCCGACAGTGCGGCGCTCCCTCAGTACCGCCCCTCCGACAGTGCGGCGCTCCCTCAGTACCGCCCCTCCGACAGTGCGGCGCTCCCTCAGTACCGCCCCTCCGACAGTGCGGCGCTCCCTCAGTACCGCCCCTCCGACAGTGCGGCGCTCCCTCAGTACAGCCCCTCCGACAGTGCGGCGCTCCCTCGGTACCGCCCCTCCGACAGTGCGGCACTCCCTCGGTACCGCCCCTCCGACAGTGCGGCGCTCCCTCGGTGCCGCCCCTCCGACAGTGCGGCGCTCCCTCGGTACCGCCCCACCGACAGTGCGGCGCTCCCTCGGTGCCGCCCCTCCGACAGTGCGGCGCTCCCTCAGTACCGCCCCACCGACAGTGCGGCGCTCCCTCAGTGCCGCCCCTCCGACAGTGCGGCGCTCCCTCAGTACTGCCGCTCCGACAGTGCGGTGCTCCCTCAGTGCCGCCCCTCCGACGGCGCGGCGCTCCCTCAGCGCCGCCCCTCCGACGGCGCGGCGCTCCCTCAGCACTGGCACCGGGGGAGTGTCGGGCCTGGATTATTGCGCTCGGGTCTCTGGACTGGGGGGCTCGAACCCATGACCTTCTGATTCAGGGACGGGAGAGAGAGACCCACTGAGCCACGACCGACTATCCTAATCAACGGATCGCTGTGCTCGGTGTCTCTCGGAGCGTGCTGCCCTTGAATGAAATGGGTGCGTGCATGTGTATGTGTGTGTGTGTTTTTCAGTGCCTGCACTCAACACTGTACAGTTTGACAGCCAAGTGCTTAATATAGCTGCACACTCAATCATTTTCTCTCTAATAAAGCTGTCCCTTGTCAGGTGCCTTTGATCCCGTCAAATTGACAACTGTAGAATTCTTCTCCCTCTCAGTTTGCGGAGAGTAGCTGCCAGCGGCTGAGTAACTAGGACACTGCGGAGAAGCCATTTATCACACTGATGGGGAAACAGTGTAAAATTAGCCCTGTACTCTTTTTTTTTTGTGACTACTTCTGCTCTCCCAAGGGTGCTAACTCTCGCAGCGGTACAGGGTGCCAGCCACTCTCTGCTACCCGTGCTTCATTGGTGAGCCCAATTTTGGACGGATATTTGACTGCGGGCGGCATCGCAGCTGAGCCCAATCCCCGTTCTTCCCCCACCCCCCCACCCCCATCCCCTCCCCACGCGTGTTCTCCAGCAGAGGACAGTGGATCAGGTTTCAATTCCCTTTACCCCCGCCCCCCCCAGCTTGTCTCAGCAAAGACTGGGGAATGGAATCCCGGGCACTTCCTGCTCCGCCTGGCTCACGGCCACACTTGAGCGTTTCGCCCACCTGAGGGAGGGGGAAGCGGGGGGGGGCTCGAAGTCAGCAAGCCGCCACACTTGCGGGGGAAATCGCCGTTCCGGTGTGACCCCCGCGGTCGAATCGCCCCGCAGCACACCAGCCGCCTCGGTTTGTATTTAAGGCCAGGCGCTGTCCCCGCTAGCCAGGCGTTGACGCTCCTCGTGATCGGAGCACGGAAGGAAAGAAAGACTCATTTCTGCGGCGCCTTTTGCGACCACCGAACATCCCAAAGCCCTTCACAGCCAATGAAGGACTTTTTTTGAAGTGTGGTCACTGTTGTAATGTAGGAAACGCGGCCGCCAGTTTGCGCACAGCACGATCCCTCTCCCTATTCAAGCACCCCAAACCCCCTTCTGATTCTGAAATATCTCTTACGTAGTCCGTAGAATTAATTCTTTCTCTGTTCCCTCTGTGATGAGTTGCTGGTGAGGTGAATGCGGTGTTGTCCCTGTTCTCTCCGGAGCCCCAGATCTGTCTGTTCATCAACAGGCAGAAACCGCAAACCCTGCGATTGACCTTGATTATAGAAATATAAAGTTCTGCCGGAATATGGTCATCCGTTTGATAATGTGCTGGACCAGCCTTCAGCATTGCTCCTGATGTGTGTGTCTCACCTCCTGACTCCCCAAAGCCTTCCCACCATCTACAAGGCACAAGTCAGGAGTGCGATGGAATACTCTCCACTTGCCTGGGTGAGTTGCAGCTCCAACAACACTCGAGAAGCTCGACACCATCCAGGACAAAGCAGCCCCGCTTGATCGGCACCCCGTCCACCACCTTAAACATTCACTCCCTCCACCACCGGCGCACCGCGGCTGCAGTGTGGACCATCTACAAGATGCACTGCAGCAACTCGCCAAGGCTTCTTCGGCAGCACCTCCCAAACCCGCCACCTCTTCCACCTAGAAGGACAAGGGCAGCAGGCGCACGGGAACACCGCCACCTCCAAGTTCCCCTCCGAGTCACACACCATCCCGACTTGGAAATATATCGGCCATTCCTTCATCGTCACAGGGTCAAAATCCCGGAACTCCCTCCCTAACAGCGCTGTGGGAGCACCTTCACCACACGGGACTGCAGCGGTTCAAGAAGGCGGCTCACCACCACCTTCTCAAGGGGCGACGAGGGATGGGCGATAAATGCTGGGCCTCGCCAGCGACGCCCACATCCCATGAATGAATTTTTTTTTAAGTCGGATGCTTACGGTGTTGCTGGGAAGGCGGTGGGGGCGGGGTACGCAGTGCAAATCCCGGGGGCTAAAAAGGGTTAAATCCCGAGGACCGGTCGCACAGACTGGGCTTGTGTTCCCTCGAGTGTAGAAGATTAAGGGGCGATCTGATCGAGGTGTTTGAGATGATTAAAGGATCCGATCGGGTCGATCGAGAGAGAAACTATTTCCTCTGGTGGGGGGAGTCCAGAACAAGGGGGGCAGAACCTTCAAATTAGAGCCAGGCCGTTCAGGGGTGATGTCAGGAAGCACTTCTTCACACAAAGGGTGGTGGGAATCTGGAACTCTCTCCCCCAAAGAGCTATCGAGGCTGGGGGTCAATTGGAGCTTTCAAATCTGAGAAGGGATACGGAACCAAGGTGGGTAGATGGGCCACACTTGGAGCACCGTGCACAGTTCTGGTCTCCATATACCCTGGTTAGACTACACCTGGAGCACCGTGCACAGTTCTGGTCTCCATATACCTTGGTTAGACCACACTTGGAGCACTGTGCACAGTTCTGGTCTCCATGTACCTTGGTTAGACCACACTTGGAGCACCGTGCACAGTTCTGGTCTCCATATACCTTGGTTAGACCACACTTGGAGCACCGTGCACAGTTCTGGTCTCCATATACCTTGGTTAGACCACACTTGGAGCACTGTGCACAGTTCTGGTCTCCATATACCTTGGTTAGACCACACTTGGAGCACCGTGCACAGTTCTGGTCTCCATATACCCTGGTTAGACCGCACTTGGAGCACTGTGCACAGTTCTGGTCTCCATATACCTTGGTTAGACCACACTTGGAGCACCGTGCACAGTTCTGGTCTCCATATACCCTGGTTAGACCACACTTGGAGCACCGTGCACAGTTCTGGTCTCCATATACCCTGGTTAGACCACACTTGGAGCACCGTGCACAGTTCTGGTCTCCATATACCCTGGTTAGACCACACTTGGAGCACCGTGCACAGTTCTGGTCTCCATATACCCTGGTTAGACCACACTTGGAGCACCGTGCACAGTTCTGGTCTCCCTATACCTTGGTTAGACCACACTTGGAGCACTGTGCACAGTTCTGGTCTCCATATACCTTGGTTAGACCACACTTGGAGCACCGTGCACAGTTCTGGTCTCCCTATACCTTGGTTAGACCACACTTGGAGCACTGTGCACAGTTCTGGTCTCCATATACCTTGGTTAGACCACACTTGGAGCACTGTACACAGTTCTGGTCTCCCTATACCTTGGTTAGACCACACTTGGAGCACTGTGCACAGTTCTGGTCTCCATTTACCTTGGTTAGACTGCACTTGGAGCACCGTGCACAGTTCTGGTCTCCATATACCCTGGTTAGACCACACTTGGAGCACCGTGCACAGTTCTGGTCTCCATATACCTTGGTTAGACCACACTTGGAGCACCGTGCACAGTTCTGGTCTCCATATACCTTGGTTAGACCACACTTGGAGCACTGTGCACAGTTCTGGTCTCCATATACCTTGGTTAGACCACACTTGGAGCACCGTGCACAGTTCTGGTCTCCATATACCCTGGTTAGACCGCACTTGGAGCACTGTGCACAGTTCTGGTCTCCATATACCTTGGTTAGACCACACTTGGAGCACCGTGCACAGTTCTGGTCTCCATATACCCTGGTTAGACCACACTTGGAGCACCGTGCACAGTTCTGGTCTCCATATACCCTGGTTAGACCACACTTGGAGCACCGTGCACAGTTCTGGTCTCCATATACCCTGGTTAGACCACACTTGGAGCACCGTGCACAGTTCTGGTCTCCATATACCCTGGTTAGACCACACTTGGAGCACCGTGCACAGTTCTGGTCTCCCTATACCTTGGTTAGACCACACTTGGAGCACTGTGCACAGTTCTGGTCTCCATATACCTTGGTTAGACCACACTTGGAGCACCGTGCACAGTTCTGGTCTCCCTATACCTTGGTTAGACCACACTTGGAGCACTGTGCACAGTTCTGGTCTCCATATACCTTGGTTAGACCACACTTGGAGCACTGTACACAGTTCTGGTCTCCCTATACCTTGGTTAGACCACACTTGGAGCACTGTGCACAGTTCTGGTCTCCATTTACCTTGGTTAGACTGCACTTGGAGCACCGTGCACAGTTCTGGTCTCCATATACCCTGGTTAGACCACACTTGGAGCACCGTGCACAGTTCTGGTCTCCATATACCTTGGTTAGACCACACTTGGAGCACCGTGCACAGTTCTGGTCTCCATATACCTTGGTTAGACCACACTTGGAGCACTGTGCACAGTTCTGGTCTCCATATACCTTGGTTAGACCACACTTGGAGCACCGTGCACAGTTCTGGTCTCCATATACCCTGGTTAGACCGCACTTGGAGCACTGTGCACAGTTCTGGTCTCCATATACCTTGGTTAGACCACACTTGGAGCACCGTGCACAGTTCTGGTCTCCATATACCCTGGTTAGACCACACTTGGAGCACCGTGCACAGTTCTGGTCTCCATATACCCTGGTTAGACCACACTTGGAGCACCGTGCACAGTTCTGGTCTCCATATACCCTGGTTAGACCACACTTGGAGCACCGTGCACAGTTCTGGTCTCCATATACCCTGGTTAGACCACACTTGGAGCACCGTGCACAGTTCTGGTCTCCCTATACCTTGGTTAGACCACACTTGGAGCACTGTGCACAGTTCTGGTCTCCATATACCTTGGTTAGACCACACTTGGAGCACCGTGCACAGTTCTGGTCTCCCTATACCTTGGTTAGACCACACTTGGAGCACTGTGCACAGTTCTGGTCTCCATATACCTTGGTTAGACCACACTTGGAGCACTGTACACAGTTCTGGTCTCCCTATACCTTGGTTAGACCACACTTGGAGCACTGTGCACAGTTCTGGTCTCCATATACCTTGGTTAGACCACACTTGGAGCACCGTGCACAGTTCTGGTCTCCCTATACCTTGGTTAGACCACACTTGGAGCACCGTGCACAGTTCTGGTCTCCATATACCTTGGTTAGACCGCACTTGGAGCACCGTGCACAGTTCTGGTCTCCCTATACCTTGGTTAGACCACACTTGGAGCACCATGCACAGTTCTGGTCTCCATATACCTTGGTTAGACCGCACTTGGAGCACTGTGCACAGTTCTGGTCTCCACATACCTTGGTTAGACCACACTTGGAGCACTGTGCACAGTTCTGGTCTCCGTATACCTTGGTTAGACCACACTTGGAGCACTGTGCACAGTTCTGGTCTCTGTATACCCTGGTTAGACCACACTTGGAGTACTGTGCACAGTTCTGGTCTCCGTATACCTTGGTTAGACCACACTTGGAGCACTGTGCACAGTTCTGGTCTCCATATACCCTGGTTAGACCACACTTGGAGCACCGTGCACAGTTCTGGTCTCCATATACCCTGGTTAGACCACACTTGGAGCACCGTGCACAGTTCTGGTCTCCATATACCCTGGTTAGACCACACTTGGAGCACCGTGCACAGTTCTGGTCTCCATATACCTTGGTTAGACCACACTTGGAGCACCGTGCACAGTTCTGGTCTCCATATACCCTGGTTAGACCACACTTGGAGCACCGTGCACAGTTCTGGTCTCCATATACCTTGGTTAGACCACACTTGGAGCACCGTGCACAGTTCTGGTCTCCCTATACCTTGGTTTGACCACACTTGGAGCACCGTGCACAGTTCTGGTCTCCATATACCTTGGTTAGACCACACTTGGAGCACTGTACACAGTTCTGGTCTCCCTATACCTTGGTTAGACCACACTTGGAGCACCGTGCACAGTTCTGGTCTCCCTATACCTTGGTTAGACCACACTTGGAGCACTGTGCACAGTTCTGGTCTCCATATACCTTGGTTAGACCACACTTGGAGCACCGTGCACAGTTCTGGTCTCCCTATACCTTGGTTAGACCACACTTGGAGCACCGTGCACAGTTCTGGTCTCCATATACCTTGGTTAGACCGCACTTGGAGCACCGTGCACAGTTCTGGTCTCCCTATACCTTGGTTAGACCACACTTGGAGCACCATGCACAGTTCTGGTCTCCATATACCTTGGTTAGACCGCACTTGGAGCACTGTGCACAGTTCTGGTCTCCACATACCTTGGTTAGACCACACTTGGAGCACTGTGCACAGTTCTGGTCTCCGTATACCTTGGTTAGACCACACTTGGAGCACCGTGCACAGTTCTGGTCTCGATATACCTTGGTTAGACCACACTTGGCGCACCGTGCACAGCTCTGGTCTCCATATACCTTGGTTAGACCGCACTTGGAGCACAGTGCACAGTTCTGGTCTCCATATACCTTGGTTAGACCACACTTGGAGCAGTGTGCACAGTTCTGGTCTCCACATACCTTGGTTAGACCACACTTGGAGCACCGTGCACAGTTCTGGTCTCCATATACCTTGGTTAGACCACACTTGGAGCACCGTGCGCGGTTCTGGGCTCCACATTATAAAAAGGACATAGAGGCACTGGAGCAGGTGGATAAAAGGATATGTGTGTGTCCGAGTGTGCGTGTGTGTGTGTGCGTTGCGTATCTGTGTGTATTAGGAGTGCGTGTGTGTGCGTTACTGAGCCGAGTCTCTGTGAACGCAACTCAGCCTCTGCAGAACGGATGTGTGGATAGCAGCATTCTCTGTCGCTCTCTGTTTGGCCCGAGACCTGTTGTCCGATCTCTTGCCTTGGGGCCTTTTGCTGACGTCTGCAGTCCAGGCGGATCAATGAACACTTGTTTTGAAAATATATTGTGCTGCAGTAAAGCGGAGACAGCCTCGAACCACAGGCCTGTCTCCATGATTTAACTTCCGCTCTTTTTTTATGTTCGCTATCCTGGCACACTCGCTGGGGCACGGGTCCCACTGGTTGTCGGGTCTCCGCGACTTCCGCCCGCTGACAGGGCAGCGAGGCTCCCCAGTCAGTGAGCGTCGGTGGGATATTCGACTGTGGCAGGCATCGTCGCAGCTGATCCGGTTGCTCTCCTCTCCAGACGTGCCATTTCCAGGTGGGGGGTCACTGGACAGTGATCAGGAGCAGGAACCCTGGCTGATTTCCCTCTCTCTCTAACCCAGGGGTCACTGGACAGTGATCAGGAGCAGGAACCCTGGCTGATTTCCCCTCTCTCTAACCCAGGGGTCACTGGACAGTGATCAGGAGCAGGAACCCTGGCTGATTTCCCTCTCTCTCTAACCCAGGGGTCACTGGGCAGTGATCAGGAGCAGGAACCCTGGCTGATTTCCCCTCTCTCTAACCCAGGGGTCACTGGAAAGTGATCAGGAGCAGAAACCCTGGCTGATTTCCCCCTCTCTCTAACCCAGGGGTCACTGGACAGTGATCAGGAGCAGGAACCCTGGCTGATTTCCCCTCTCTCTAACCCAGGGGTCACTGGAAAGTGATCAGGAGCAGAAACCCTGGCTGATTTCCCCCTCTCTCTAACCCAGGGGTCACTGGACAGTGATCAGGAGCAGGAACCCTGGCTGATTTCCCCTCTCTCTAACCCAGGGGTCACTGGACAGTGATCAGGAGCAGGAACCCTGGCTGATTTCCTCTCTCTCTCTAACCCAGGGGTCACTGGGCAGTGATCAGGAGCAGGAACCCTGTCTGATTTCCCTCTCTCTCTAACCCAGGGGTCACTGGACAGTGATCAGGAGCAGGAACCCTGTCTGATTTCCCTCTCTCTCTAACCCAGGGGTCACTGGGCAGTGATCAGGAGCAGGAACCCTGGCTGATTTCCCCTCTCTCTAACCCAGGGGTCACTGGGCAGTGATCAGGAGCAGGAACCCTGGCTGATTTCCCCCTCTCTCTAACCCAGGGGTCACTGGACAGTGATCAGGAGCAGGAACCCTGGCTGATTTCCCCTCTCTCTAACCCAGGGGTCACTGGACAGTGATCAGGAGCAGGAACCCTGGCTGATTTCCCCTCTCTCTAACCCAGGGGTCACTGGGCAGTGATCAGGAGCAGGAACCCTGGCTGATTTCCCCTCTCTCTCTAACCCAGGGTCACTGGACAGTGATCAGGAGCAGGAACCCTGGCTGATTTCCCCTCTCTCTCTAACCCAGGGGTCACTGGACAGTGATCAGGAGCAGGAACCCTGGCTGATTTCCCCTCTCTCTAACCCAGGGGTCACTGGGCAGTGATCAGGAGCAGGAACCCTGGCTGATTTCCCCTCTCTCTCTAACCCAGGGGTCACTGGGCAGTGATCAGGAGCAGGAACCCTGGCTGATTTCCCCTCTCTCTAACCCAGGGGTCACTGGACAGTGATCAGGAGCAGGAACCCTGGCTGATTTCCCCTCCACATGTCACATGTTGCATAATGTTGTATTGCCGCAGTATTGCTGACCTCTGTGTTAAATCATGTCTCTGTACTTAATGAATTTTAAAATTTGTGGGTCAATATTTTAGTTCTCATAAAATTGACGGATAGTCACACAGGGCCTGCAATATTTTTCCATTTCAACAGATACAGAAAGATCGCTCTTGCATTTCTCCAGCCCCTTTCCCCACCTCAGGACGTCCCAAAGCCCTTCACAGCCAATGAAGGACTTTTTTTGAAGTGTGGTCACTGTTGTAATGTGGGAAACGCGGCAGCCAATTTGCGCACAGCAAGCTCCCACAAACAGCAATGTGATAATGACCGGATCATCTGTTTTTAGTGATGTTGGTTGAGGGATAAATATTGGCCCCAGGACACCGGGGAGAACTCCCCCCTGCTCTTAGAAAACATAGAGATAGGAACAGGAGTCGGCCATTCGGCCCTTCGAGCCTGCTCCGCCATTCAATGAGATCATGGCTGATCTTCGTCTGAGATCATAGCTGATCTTACCAGTTCAGTACCCCGTCCCCGCCTTTTCTCCGTAACCCTTAATCCCCTTAGCCTTCAGAAATATATCCAATTCTCTCTTGAAAATATTTATTGAATTAGCCTTCACAGCCCTCTGTGGCAGGGAATTCCACAGGCTCACCACTCTTTGAGTGAAGAAATTCTTCCTCATCTCTGTTTTAAATGATTTGCCCGCTATTTTTAGACTGTGGCCCCTGGTTCTGTGCTCCCGCCATTGGAAACATTCTCTCTGAATTCAGCCTGTCCAGGCCTGCCATAATTTTATATGTTTCGATGAGATCCCCTCTCAATCTTCTAAACTCCAGTGAGTACAAGCCCAAACTATTTAATCTCTCTTCGTAGGTCATTCCCGCCATTCCAGGTATCAGCCTGGTGAATCGCCGCTGCACTCCCTCCATGGCAAGAACATCCTTCCGCAGATGGGGCGACCAAAACTGTACACAATACTCCAGATGCGGTCTCACCAGCACCTTGTACAGCTGTAGTAAGGTATCCCTATTCCTATACTCGAACCCCCTTGATATGAAGGCCAACATACCATTTGCCTTCTTAATCGCCTGTTGCACCTGCATGCTCTCCTTCAGTGACTGGTGCACAAGAACACCCAGGTCCCTCTGCACTTCCCCATCTCCCAATCTATTGCCATTTAGATAATAATCTACCCTCCTGTTTTTACCCCCAAAGTGGATAACCTCGCATTTATCCACATTATAGTGCATCTGCCACGTATCCGCCCATTCCCCCAACCTGTCCAAATCGCACTGTAGCCTCCTGACATCCTCATCAGAGCCCACCCCTCCTCCTAGTTTAGTGTCGTCAGCGAATTTGGAAATATTGCATCCAATTCCCTGATCCAGATCATTTATATATATTGTGAACAGCTGGGGTCCCAGGACAGATCCTTGCGGCACCCCGCTGGTCACTGCCTGCCACTCCGAAAACGAGCCGTTTATTCCAACTCTCTGTTTTCTATCCGCCAGCCAGTTCTCTATCCACGTTAATACTTTGCCCCCAATCCCATGAGCCTTAATTTTGCATGATAATCTTTTGTGTGGAACCTTATCGAAGGCTTTCTGGAAGTCAAGGTACACCACATCCACTGGCTCTCCCCCATCTATTTTACCAGTTACTTCCTCAAAAAATTCCAGCAGATTAGTCAAACACGATTTACCCTTTGTAAATCCATGTTGACTCTGTCCGATCCTTTCCCCATTTGTCAAGTGCTCCGCTATTTTATCCTTAATAGTGGACTCTAGCATTTTGCCCACAACCGATGTAAGGCTTACTGGTCTATAATTCCCTGCTTTCTCTCTACCCCCCTTTTTAAATATTGGGGTAACATTAGCTACCCTCCAATCCACGGGTACTGTTCCCGAGTCAATGGAGTTCCGGAAGATGATCCTTAGAGCATCTGCTATCTCCAGGGCCACCTCCTTAAGTACCCTAGGATGTAGTTTATCAGGCCCCGGGGATTTGTCGGCCTTCAGTCCCCTCAACTTACCCAACACCATATCCCTAGAGATACTAATTTCTGTCAGCTCCTCCCTCTCATTAGTCCCTATGTTTGCCGATATTCCTGGGAGGTTATTTGTGTCCTCCTTTGTGAATACAGAACCAAAGTATGAGTTTAATTGGTCTGCCATTTCCTTATTCTCCATTATATATTCTCCCGAATCGGACTGCAAGGGACCGACTTGGGATTTTACCAGTCTTTTCCTCCTGATATACCGATAAAAGCTTTTGCAGTCTGTCTTTATGTTTGCTGCAAGTTTACTTTCGTATTCTATTTTCCCCTTCCTGATTAATCCCTTTGTCCTCTTTTGCTGTATCCTGTACTGCCCCCAATCTTCCGGTCTGGTGCTTTTTTTTGCCAGTTGATATGCCCTTTTTTTTGATTTTATGCTGTCCCTAATTTCCCTCGTTATCCACGGTTGAGCCACCTTTTTAGGTTTATTTTTATGCCAAACCGGTATAAACATGTTCTGGAATTCTTCCATTCTATCTTTGAATGCTTGCCATTGTCTATCCACTGTCAATCCCCTTCTTCCAATAGTGGCCGTGGGATCTTTTACATCCACCCGAGAGGGCAGACAGGGTACTCGGTTTAACGTCTCATCCGAAAGACCACCCCTCCGACAGTGCGGCGCTCCCTCAGTACCGCCCCTCCGACAGTGCGGCGCTCCCTCAGTACCGCCCCTCTGACAGTGCGGCGCTCCCTCAGTACCGCCCCTCCGACAGTGCGGCGCTCCCTCAGTACCGCCCCTCCGACAGTGCGGCGCTCCCTCAGTACCGCCCCTCCGACAGTGCGGCGCTCCCTCAGTACCGCCCCTCCGACAGTGCGGCGCTCCCTCAGTACCGCCCCTCCGACAGTGCGGCGCTCCCTCAGTACCGCCCCTCCGACAGTGCGGCGCTCCCTCAGTGCTGCACTGGAGTGTCGGCCTTGATTCAATAGTAACTTTCAAAAGGGGGAATTGGAGAAATACTTGACGGGGAAAAATGTGCCGGGCTGTGGGGAAAGAGCAGGGGGGAGTGGGACTAATTGGAGAGCTGGTTCAAAGAGTCGTCACAGGCACGATGGGCCGAACGGCCTCCTCCTGCGCTGTATTGTTATATGAAAAGTGAGTGAGACACGGACAGGAGGTGATGAAAGAAATCCTCATCGCTTTTCGGCAAAGTAATTTTTACATGGCTCCTGTCACAATACTGCAAGAAAACTCTCCTCGCCCACCTCCGCTGCTCGCCCCCTCTCCGCTTCCTTAGATTGCAATCATGTGTCTCGATACCCGGAAAGGGGATTCTGCAGGGAGGGAGGGAGAGACACGGAGGGGATGGAAAGGGAGGGAGGGGGGGGAGGAGAGACACTGGGAGGGAGGGAGAGAGACAGAGGGGAAGGAGAGGGAGGAAGGCGGGGAGGGAGGGAAGGAGAGACACGGGGAGGGAGGGAGGGAGAGACACTGGGAGGGAGGGAAGGAGAGACACTGGGAGGGAGGGAAAGAGAGACACGGGGAGGGAGGGAAGGAGAGACACGGGGAGGGAGGGAAGGAGAGACACGGGGAGGGAAGGAGGGACACGGAGAGGGAGGGAAGGAGGGACACTGGGAGGGAAGGAGAGACACGGGGAGGGAGGGAAGGAGAGACGGGGAAGGAGGGACACTGGGAGGGAGGGAAGGAGAGACGGAGGGAAGGAGAGACACGGGAAGGAGGGACACGGGGAGGGGGGGGAGAAGGAGAGACACGGGGAGGGGGGGGAGAAGGAGAGACACGGGGAGGGAGGGAAGGAGAGACACGGGGAGGGAGGGAGAGACACGGGGAGGAGGGAAGGAGAGACACGGGGCGGGAGGGAGAGACACGGGGAGGAAGGGAAGGAGAGACACGGGGAGGGAGGGAAGGAGAGACACGGGGAGGGGGGGAGGGAGAGACACGGGGAGGGAGGGAGGGAGAGACACTGGGACGGGAGGGAGAGGAGAGACACTGGGAGGGAGGGAGGAGAGACACGGGGAGGGAGGGAAGGAGAGACACGGGGAGGGAGGGAAGGAGAGACACGGGGAGGGAGGGAAGGAGAGACACGGGGAGGGAGGAAGGAGAGACACGGGAGGGAGGGAAGGAGAGACACGGGAGGGAGGGAAGGAGAGACACGGGGAGGGAGGGAGAGGAGAGACACGGGGAGGGAGGGGAGAGACACGGGAGGGGAGGGGGAGAGACACGGGGAGGGGGGGGAGAGACACGGGGAGGGGGGGGGGAGAGACACGGGGCGGGGGGGGGGAGAGACACGGGGAGGGAGGGAGAGACACGGGGAGGGAGGGAAGGAGAGGACACGGGGAGGGAGGGAGAGGAGAGACACGGGGAGGGAGGGAGGAGAGACACGGGGAGGGAGGGAGGAGAGACACGGGGAGGGAGGGAAGGAGAGACACGGGGAGGGGGAAGGAGAGACACGGGGAGGGGGGGACAGGAGATGACACACGGGGAGGGAGGGAAGGAGAGACACGGGGAGGGAGGGAAGGAGAGACACGGGGAGGGAGGGAAGGAGAGACACGGGGAGGGAGGGAAGGAGAGACACGGGAGAGGGAGGGAAGGAGAGACACGGGGAGGGAGGGAAGGAGAGACACGGGGAGGGAGGGAAGGAGAGACACGGGGAGGGAGGGAAGGAGAGACACGGGGAGGGAGGGAAGGAGAGACACGGGGAGGGAGGGAAGGAGAGACACGGGGAGGGAGGGAAGGAGAGACACGGGGAGGGAGGGAAGGAGAGACACGGGGAGGGAGGGAAGGAGAGACACGGGGAGGGAGGGAAGGAGAGACACGGGGAGGGAGGGAAGGAGAGACACGGGGAGGGGGGGGGAGAGACACGGGGAGGGGGGGGAGAGACACGGGGAGGGAGGGAGAGACACGGGGAGGGAGGGAAGGAGAGACACGGGGAGGGAGGGAGGGAGAGACACGGGGAGGGAGGGAGGGAGAGACACGGGGAGGGAGGGAAGGAGAGACACGGGGAGGGAGGGAAGGAGAGACACGGGGAGCGAGGGAAGGAGAGACACGGGGAGGGAGGGAAGGAGAGACACGGGGAGGGAGGGAAGGAGAGACACGGGGAGGGAGGGAAGGAGAGACACGGGGAGGGAGGGAAGGAGAGACACGGGGAGGGAGGGAAGGAGAGACACGGGGAGGGAGGGAAGGAGAGACACGGGGAGGGAGGGAAGGAGAGACACGGGGAGGGAGGGAAGGAGAGACACGGGGAGGGAGGGAAGGAGAGACACGGGGAGGGAGGGAAGGAGAGACACGGGGAGGGAGGGAAGGAGAGACACGGGGAGGGAGGGAAGGAGAGACACGGGGAGGGAGGGAAGGAGAGACACGGGGAGGGAGGGAAGGAGAGACACGGGGAGGGAGGGAAGGAGAGACACGGGGAGGGAGGGAAGGAGAGACACGGGGAGGGAGGGAAGGAGAGACACGGGGAGGGAGGGAAGGAGAGACACGGGGAGGGAGGGAAGGAGAGACACGGGGAGGGAGGGAAGGAGAGACACGGGGAGGGAGGGAAGGAGAGACACGGGGAGGGAGGGAAGGAGAGACACGGGGAGGGAGGGAAGGAGAGACACGGGGAGGGAGGGAAGGAGAGACACGGGGAGGGAGGGAAGGAGAGACACGGGGAGGGAGGGAAGGAGAGACACGGGGAGGGAGGGAAGGAGAGACACGGGGAGGGAGGGAAGGAGAGACACGGGGAGGGAGGGAAGGAGAGACACCGGGGAGGGAGGGAAGGAGAGACACGGGGAGGGAGGGAAGGAGAGACACGGGGAGGGAGGGAAGGAGAGAGACACGGGGAGGGAGGGAAGGAGAGACACGGGGAGGGAGGGAAGGAGAGACACGGGGAGGGAGGGAAGGAGAGACACGGGGAGGGAGGGAAGGAGAGACACGGGGAGGGAGGGGAAGGAGAGACACGGGGAGGGAGGGAAGGAGAGAGACACGGGGAGGGAGGGAAGGAGAGACACGGGGAGGGAGGGAAGGAGAGACACGGGGAGGGAGGGAAGGAGAGACACGGGGAGGGAGGGAAGGAGAGACACGGGGAGGGAGGGAAGGAGAGACACGGGGAGGGAGGGAAGGAGAGACACGGGGAGGGAGGGAAGGAGAGACACGGGGAGGGAGGGAAGGAGAGACACGGGGAGGGAGGGAAGGAGAGACACGGGGAGGGAGGGAAGGAGAGACACGGGGAGGGAGGGAAGGAGAGACACGGGGAGGGAGGGAAGGAGAGACACGGGGAGGGAGGGAAGGAGAGACACGGGGAGGGAGGGACACGGGGAGGGAGGGACACGGGGAGGGAGAGGACACGGGGAGGGAGGGACACGGGGAGGGAGGGACACGGGGAGGGAGGGACACGGGGAGGGAGGGACACGGGGAGGGAGGGAGGGAGGGACACGGGGAGGGAGGGAGGGAGGGACACGGGGAGGGAGGGAGGGAGGGACACGGGGAGGGAGGGAGGGAGGGACACGGGGAGGGAGGGAGGGAGGGACACGGGGGAGGGAGGGAGGGAGAGACACGGGGAGGGAGGGAGGGAGAGACACGGGGAGGGAGGGAGGAGAGACACGGGGAGGGAGGGAGGGAGAGACACGGGGAGGGAGGGAGGGAGAGACACGGGGAGGGAGGGAGGGAGAGACACGGGGAGGGAGGGAGGGAGAGACACGGGGAGGGA
Organism: Somniosus microcephalus; assembly: GCF_052327205.1. Classification (NCBI taxonomy): domain Eukaryota; kingdom Metazoa; phylum Chordata; class Chondrichthyes; order Squaliformes; family Somniosidae; genus Somniosus; species Somniosus microcephalus. Next base: position 31,758,051 of record NW_028225185.1, read on the forward strand.
GGGGGGAGAGACACGGGGAGGGAGGGAGGGGAGAGACACGGGGAGGGAGGGGGGGAGAGACACGGGGAGGGAGGGGGGGAGAGACACGGGGAGGGAGGGAGGGGAGAGACACGGGGAGGGAGGGAGGGAGAGACACGGGGAGGGAGGGAGGGAGAGACACGGGGAGGGAGGGAAGGAGAGACACGGGAGAGGAGAGAGACACGGGGAGGGAGGGAGGGAGAGACACGGGGAGGGAGGGAGGGAGAGACACGGGGAGGGAGGGAGGGAGAGACACGGGGAGGGAGTGAAGGAGAGACACGGGGAGGGAGTGAAGGAGAGACACGGGGACGGGAGGGAAGGGAGAGACACGGGGAGGGAGGGGAGGGAGAGACACGGGGAGGGAGGGAGGGAGAGACACGGGGAGGGAGGGAAGGAGAGACACGGGGAGGGAGGGAAGGAGAGACACTGGGGAGGGAGGGAAGGAGAGACACGGGGAGGGAGGGAAGGAGAGACACGGGGAGGGAGGGAAGGAGAGACACGGGGAGGGAGGGAAGGAGAGACACGGGGAGGAGGGAGGGAGAGACACGGGGAGGGAGGGAAGGAGAGACACGGGGAGGGAGGGAGGGAGAGACACGGGGAGGGAGGGAGGGAGAGACACGGGGAGGGAGGGAGGGAGAGACACGGGGAGGGAGGGAGGGAGAGACACGGGGAGGGAGGGAGGGAGAGACACGGGGAGGGAGGGAAGGAGAGACACGGGGAGGGAGGGAAGGAGAGACACGGGGAGGGAGGGAAGGAGAGACACGGGGAGGGAGGGAAGGAGAGACACGGGGAGGGAGGGGAAGGAGAGACACGGGGAGGGAGGGAAGGGAGACACGGGAGGAGGAGGAGAGACACGGGAGGGAGGGAGGGAGAGACACGGGGAGGGAGGGAGAGACACGGGGAGGGAGGGAAGGAGAGACACGGGGAGGGAGGGAAGGAGGGACACGGGGAGGGAGGGAAGGAGGGACACGGGGAGGGAGGGAGAGACACGGAGGGAGAGACACGGGGAGGGAGGGAAGGAGAGACACGGGGAGGGAGGGAAGGAGAGACACGGGGAGGGAGGGAAGGAGAGACACGGAGGGAGGGAGTGACACTGGGAGGGGGGGAAGGAGAGAGAGACACGGGGAGGGAGTGAAGGAGAGACACAGGGAGGGAGGGAAGGAGAGACACGGGGAGGGAGTGAAGGAGAGACACGGAGGGAGGGATGGAGAGACACAGGGAGGGAAGGAGAGACACTGGGAGGGAAGGAGAGACACGGGGAGGGGCGGAAGGAGAGAGAGATACGGGGGGGGGGGGAAGGAGAGAGAGACACGGGGAGGGGGGGAAGGAGAGAGACACGGGGAGGGGGGGAAGGAGAGAGAGACACTGGGAGGGGGGGAAGGAGAGAGAGACACGGGGAGGGAGTGAAGGAGAGACACAGGGAGGGAGGGATGGAGAGACACAGGGAGGGAAGGAGAGACACTGGGAGGGAAGGAGAGACACGGGGAGGGGCGGAAGGAGAGAGAGATACGGGGGGGGGAAGGAGAGAGAGACACGGGGAGGGGGGGAAGGAGAGAGACACGGGGAGGGGGGGGAAGGAGAGAGAGACACGGGGAGGGGGTGAAGGAGAGAGAGACACGGGGAGGGGGTGAAGGAGAGAGAGACACGGGGAGGGGGGGAAGGAGAGAGAGACACGGGGAGGGGGGGAAGGAGAGAGAGACACGGGGAGGGGGGGAAGGAGAGAGAGACACGGGGAGGGGGGGGAAGGAGAGAGAGACACGGGGAGGGGGGGAAGGAGAGAGAGACAGAGAGAGAGACAGCCGGGAGCACTCAGTATTGTCTGCCTGCCCGCAGAGCACTTTGGTTAGACTGGGACCCTGATTGTGTTCGGGCTGCAATCTGCCTGCCAGTCATTTCTGGAGTTTGAGGGATTGAAGATTCGGGCCCGCCCTCCCGCTGTATCCCGCTGGACCATTAAGTGGAGTTGGAAGCAGGAATGGCATCTCTCCGGTGAATTACTGATTCCTCTCATTTCAGCGGCGAGGAGAGCAATGCCTTAAGGTGCCAGATGAAATTACCTCGTAATGGTTGTGGAAAATTTCCCCGTTTAAAAATTGTGCAGTGGAATTCTGCTGTTTGCAGCTCAGTAAGAGACACACAGCTCATAGAGCAGGACATTTCATTCTGATCTCAGTCTGGGGAGGTGTGTTAAAACTGGGTTCGAGAAAGTGGGTCGCATACAGCACGGGTTAGATACAGAGTAAAGCTCCCTCTACACTGTCCCCATCAAACACTCCCAGGGCAGGTACAGCACGGGTTAGATACAGAGTAAAGCTCCCTCTACACTGTCCCCATCAAACACTCCCGGGGCAGGTACAGCACGGGTTAGATACAGAGTAAAGCTCCCTCTACACTGTCCCATCAAACACTCCCAGGGCAGGTACAGCACGGGTTAGATACAGAGTAAAGCTCCCTCTACACTGTCCCCATCAAACACTCCCAGGGCAGGTACAGCACGGGTTAGACACAGAGTAAAGCTCCCTCTACACTGTCCCCATCAAACACTCCCAGGGCAGGTACAGCACGGGTTAGATACAGAGTAAAGCTCCCTCTACACTGTCCCATCCAACTGATAAATTCTGACGATTTTCCGGGTTCCTTTTTATTTTTAAATGGATCAGGTGGTGGGGAGGGCAGAGTGTTGATACGATCAATGTTCCCTGTATAGCTCTCGCTCCTCACTGCTCCACATTAGCACGGGACATGACATTGAGGAGGTCGATGAATGAATGTGGAGCGAGTGTGTGTGTTTGTCTCTCTCTCTCTCTCTCTCTCTCTCTCTCTGGTGTCTGTGCGCTGAACAGAATGAGGTTACCGTGATCGGGAGCGGCCTCCCGTGTCGAGGACTGACGCCCCGCGAGGATTCGGCCAGCCCAGGAGTGAAATTTCCGCCGTTTCCGTCCAGCGTCGAACCTTGTCGCCGTTTGCACTTTCATTCGGACCGGCTTTTCCAAGCTGGCACTCGCTCCCCAGCGGGTGTGTGTGCGGAGCTAGCCTGATCTCGCCCCGTGTGGTTACCGAGCCACCTTTTCACCGCCGCCACCCCCGCCCACACACAGCAGGACAGGCCCCGGCTCCAGCCCGGGCCGATGAGGAGTGTTTTTTTAAAAATAGACGGACTCCCATTTCTCCACCACCTTTCCCCACCTCAGGACGTCCCAAAGCGCTTCACAGCCAATGAGGTACTTTTTTGAAGTGTGGTCACTGTTGTAATGTAGGAAACGCGGCAGCCAATTTGTGCACAGCAAGCTCCCACAAACAGCAATGTATAAATGACGGATCAGCTGTTTTAGTGATGTTGGTTGAGGGATAAATATTGGCCCCAGGACACCGGGGAGAACTCCCCCCTGCTCTTCTTCCAATAGTGGCCGTGGGATCTTTTACATCCACCCGAGAGAGCAGACGGGGCCTCGGGTTTAACATCTCATCCCGAAAGACGGCACCTCCGACAGTGCGGCGCTCCCTCAGTACCGCCCCTCCGACAGTGCGGCGCTCCCTCAGTACCGCCCCTCCGACAGTGCGGCGCTCCCTCAGTATTGCCCCTCCGACAGTGCGGCGCACCCTCAGTACCGCCCCTCCGACAGTGCGGCGCTCCCTCAGTACCGCCCCTCCGACAGTGCGGCGCTCCCTCAGTACCGCCCCTCCGACAGTGCGGCGCCCCCTCAGTACCGCCCCTCCGACAGTGCGGCGCTCCCTCAGTACCGCCCCTCCGACAGTGCGGCGCTCCCTCAGTACCGCCCCTCCGACAGTGCGGCGCCCCCTCAGTACCGCCCCTCCGACAGTGCGGCGCTCCCTCAGTACCGGCCCTCCGACAGTGCGGCGCTCCCTCAGTACCGCCCCTCCGACAGTGCGGCGCCCCCTCAGTACCGCCCCTCCTACAGTGCGACGCTCCCTCAGTACCGCCCCTCCGACAGTGCGGCGCTCCCTCAGTACCGCCCCTCCGACAGTGCGGCGCTCCCTCAGTACCGCCCCTCCGACAGTGCGGCGCTCCCTCAGTACTGCCCCTCCGACAGTGCGGCGCTCCCTCAGTACTGCACTGGGAGAGTCGGCCTAGCTTTTTTTGCTCAACTCTCTGGAGTAGGAATTGAACCCAGAACCTTGTGACTCCGAGGCAAGAGAGAGTGCTACTAACTGAGCCAATGATGACATCTGACACTGAGAAAGGATATACTTGCCTTGGAGGCGGTGCAACGAAGGTTCACTAGATTGATTCCTGGGATGAGGGGGTTGTCCTATGAGGAGAGATTGAGTAGATTGGGCCGATACTCTCTGGAGTTTAGCAGAATGAGCGGTGATCTCATTGAAACATACAAGATTCTGAGGGGGATTGACAGGGTAGATGCTGAGAGGCTGTTTCCCCCCCTGGCTGGAGAGTCTAGAACCAGGGGTCACAGTCTCAGGATAAGGGGTCGGCCATTTTAGGACTGAGATGAGGAGGAATTTCTTCACTCAGAGGGCGGTGAATCTTTGGAATTCTCTGCCCCAGAGGGCTGTGGAGGCTCAGTCGTTGAGTCTATTCAAGGCTGAGATCGAGAGATTTTTGGACTCGAGGGGAATCGAGGGATCAGGCGGGAGAGTGGAGTTGAGGTCGATGATCAGCCATGATCTCATTGAATGGCGGAGCAGGCTCGAGGGGCCGAATGGCCGACTCCTGCTCCCATTTCTTGTGTTTTTATGTTTCTGATCGCGCTGCCTGGCTCCAGCAGGGCTGGAGTGCTGCTCATCGATTTATTTATTTCTGTCTCGCTCCTCTGATGGTAACTCAAAGCTGCCGCACAGAGAGATCCTCAGCGCTGGCCCATTAATCGCATCCTGCCCCTCCTTACTCTGCCTATTTATGAGACTCTGGTCGATGTCGTCTCAACTGCAATCAATTATCCCCGGCCCGAACTCCGACCGAAACTCACGACACCCTTATCCTGTCCCGCACCAAGTCCTAATCGGCTATCAGCCCACCACTCCTCCCTCCGCCCCCCCAGCCCTATTCCTCCGTCCCTCATTGATCCCCCCTCCCAGCTCCCTCACACTGTCACTCAGTAACCCCTCTCCCCCCAGCGCCCTGTGTCACTGACTGTATCTCTACTGATGTTAATCCAGCTCCCTCACACTGTCACTCAGTAACCCTCTCCCCCAGTGCCCTGTGTTACTGACTGTATCTCTACTGATGTTAATCCAGCTCCCTCACACTGTCACTCAGTAACCCCTTTCCCCCAGCGCCGTGTCACTGACTGTATCTCTACTGATGTTAATCCAGCTCCCTCACACTGTCACTCAGTAACCCCTCTCCCCCAGCGCCCTGTGTCATTGACTGTATCTCTACTGATGTTAATCCAGCTCCCTCACACTGTCACTCAGTAACCCCTCTCCCCCAGCGCCCTGTGTTACTGACTGTATCTCTACTGATGTTAATCCAGCTCCCTCACACTGTCACTCAGTAACCTCTCTCCCCCAGTGCCCTGTGTTACTGACTGTATCTCTACTGATGTTAATCCAGCTCCCTCACACTGTCACACAGTAACCCCTCTCCCCCAGTGCCCTGTGTCACTGACTGTATCTCTACTGATGTTAATCCAGCTCCCTCACACTGTCACTCAGTAACCCCTCTCCCCCAGCGCCCTGTATTACTGACTGTATCTCTACTGATGTTAATCCAGCTCCTTCACACTGTCACTCAGTAACCTCTCTCCCCCAGTGCCCTGTGTTACTGACTGTATCTCTACTGATGTTAATCCAGCTCCCTCACACTGTCACTCAGTAACCTCTCTTCCCCCAGCGCCCTGTGTTAAAACCTCCATTTATATAGCGACTTTAACACGGTAAAACGTGAACACAGGCGCATAATCAGACACTGAGCCACCTAATTGGGACCGGTGACCAAAAGCTGGGTCAGAGAGGTCGGTTTTAAGGAGCGTCTTAAAGGAGGAGAGAGAGAGGCGGGGAGGTTTAGGGAGGGAATTCCAGATCTCGGGGGGCCCTGGCGCGGTCGCCAGTGGTGGAGCGATGGAAATCGGGAGGGGGCGGAGGGGTGTGGGGGATGCGCGAGAGGCCAGAATTGGAGGAGCGCCGAGATCTCGGAGGGGCTGGAGGAGGTCAGATAGCGCCGTTATTAAATCTGATTTATTCGCAGATGCAGTTTCAAGCTGCCTTGTGGGAATATTCATTTATTTTATCAACGAGTTCCGACGTGCGCGAGCTGGAGCTGGTGAAAGATTCAGAGGGAGCTGGGGAGGTTCAGCTTTATTTTGGTCGCGAGGCTGTTGCTAATTTATGCCGCTTTCTCGAAATAGATTTTGGAGGCGATTATTTTAGTAACCTGCCTGTACTGAACTTGCGTCACCGCCGCTGGACAACACTTCCTCTTCCCTCCCCACGCCGCCCCGCCCCGCAGAGAACCCCGGTGGGCTCACACGTGAGAATTCACAATATATATCTATCAACGATTTGGATGAGGGAAGCAAATGTAATATTTCCAAGTTTGCTGACGACAGGAAACTAGGTGGGGTTGTGAGGAGGATGCAAAGAGGCTTCAAGGCGATTTCGACAAGTTGAGTGAGTGGGCAAATACATGGCAGCTGCGGTATAACCTGGATAAATGTGAAGTTATCCAGTTCGGTCGGAAAAAACAGAAAGGCAAGAATATTATTTAAATGGCGATAGATTGGGAAATGTTGATGTACAGAGGGACCTGGGTGTCCTTGTGCACCAGTCACTGAAAGCAAACATGCAGGTGCAGCAAGCGGTTAGGAAGGCAAATGGTATGTTGGCCTTCATTGCAAGAGGATTTGAGTACAGGAGCAAGGATGTCTTACTACAGCTATACAGGGCCTTGGTGAGACCACACCTGGAGTACTGTGTGCAGTTTTAGTCTCCTTACCGAAGAAAGGATATACTTGCCGTAGAGGGAGTGCAGCGAAGGTTCACCAGACTGATTCCTGGGATGGCAGGACTGTCCGTACGAGGAGAGATTGGGTCGACTAGGCCTGTATTCACTAGAGTTTAGAAGAATGAGAGGGGATCTCATTGAAACGTATAAAATTCTGACAGGACTGGACAGACTGGATGCAGGGAAGATGTTTCCCCTGGCTGGGGGGGTGTCTAGAACGAGGGGTCACAGTCTCAGGATACGGGGTAGGACATTTAGGACTGAGATGAGGAGAAATGTCTTCACTCAGAGGGTGGGTGAACCTGTGGAATTCTCTACCACAGAAGGCTGTGGAGGCCAAGTCACTGAATCTATTTAAGAAGGAGATCGATAGATTTCTAGACACAAAAGGCATCCAGGGGTATGGGGAGAGAGCGAGAATATGGTATTGAGATAGAGGATCAGCCCTGATCATATTGAATGGCGGAGCAGGCTCGAAGGGCCAAATGGCCAACTCTTGCTCCTATTTTTCGATGTTTCTAAGCTTCGCTGTGTCGCCGCCTGCGTTGAGGGGAATTAATCCGCCGCTTTCTGTCAGGTCCCCATCTCTGGTCACCGCTCACCCGCTTTCCGATTCAAGATTTAGGGTCGGCCGTCGCGCGCGAGTGTGTGTCGGGGCTGGGGTGGAGGTTGACATGAATCAGTCATTCATGAAAAAAAGACTTATGAAACAATACTGAGCGGCCTGCGGGTGGCGCTGTCCAGGGAGAGTATAAATACTCGGGCACGGGCCCAGCTTGCGCAGGGCATTCTTAACAGGAACTAGTGAAGGACACAACTAGACCTCCATGTTGTAAAACAGTTGATTAAAGCTTTGTTTAACGCTTAGACCGAGTGCCTAGCAGTTTTCTTAGGTCAGGGGCGTTCGACCGCAGGGGGCATCATGGTAGAGTCCGGTCCTGCCGACACCTGTGCACTCTCTCCCTCCCCGCCCACGGAAAGAAAGGCCTTGCATTCATCCAGCGCCTTTCCCCACCTCTCCCAGCGGAAGTACTTTGGAAATGCAGCCACTGTTGTAACGTAGGGACCCCCCCCCCCCCCCCCCTCACTTGTTCTTCTGTCAGTCATTGATGTGACGCACCCTGTGGTAAAATAGCCCGCTGTTGGCGCTCCGTTTCGGACCCCTTCCCTTGTGGCACGGGGTCGTTAGGGGGGGCGATTAATCCCCTTTCTCTCCCGACTGTTGCGAAAACCGGGATTAAAACGTTTCATTTTTTTCTTTTTTGCCTCCGCCCCCCCCCCCCCCACCCCTTGCAGGATGCGACAGTGGGCCCGGAGAGAGGCGGAGCGTCGGCTGAAACTGCACGAGGCCCAGGGCGTCCCCCCGATCGGCGTCGACTACTACGACCCGGCCAAGATCGTCCTCCCCCCGTCGAACGCGGATTGAGAGGGAGGGGGGCGTGGGGCAGCGCGAGACTCTCTGTCAGTTGAAATATGCACCGGCTCGTTTGACAATAAAGGGTTAAATGATTTCGCCTCTCTCTCTCTCTCTCTCTCTCAAACTGTGTGTCAGTCGCCGCCTCCTTGCTGTTCTTTCACGGCAACTGCCCGGGGCTGGTTCCCACGCTGGCCGCTGTGCACAGCAAGATCCCACGGTGCGCCAGAGTGGGATGGAGGGAACGGGCGGGGCGGGGTTGGGGAGAATGGGTCGGTGTCAGGACGGAGGTTGAAAGCACCGGGTTTTTTTCCCCCGAGTGTCAGGCAGTGACTAGTGGGGTACCGCAGGGATCGGTGCTAGGACCCCAGCTTTTCACAATATATATTAATGATCTACACGAGGGAACTAGATGTAATATCTCCAAGTTTGCAGAGGACACAAAGCTGGGTGGGCGTGTGTGCTGTGAGGAGGATACCGAGAAACTCCAGTACGATTTGGACAGGTTGGGTGATTGGGCAGAAGCATGGCAGATGCAGTATAATGTGGATAAATGCGAGGTTATCCACGTTGGTGGCAAAAACAGGAAGGCAGATTATTATCTGAACGGCAATAGATTGGGAGAAGGGGAAGTGCAACGAGACCTGGGTGTCCTTGTGCACCAGTCGCTTAAGGTAAGCATGCAGGTGCAGCAGGCGGTTAAGAAGGGAAATGGTATGTTGACCTTCGGAGCGAGAGGGTTTGAGTACAGGAACAAGGATGTCTTGCTGCAGTTGTACAGGGCCTTGGTGAGACCACACCTTGAGTATTGTGTGCAGTTTTGGTCGCCTTATCTGAGGAAGGATGTTCTTGCCATGGAGGGAGTGCAGCGAAGATTCACCAGACTGATTCCTGGGATGGCAGGAATGACGTATGAGGAGAGATTGGGTCGATTGGGCTTATACTCGCTGGAGTTTAGAAGAATGAGAGGGGATCTCATTGAAACTTATAAAATTCTAACAGGACTGGACAGACTAGATGCAGGAAGGATGTTCCCGATGGCGGGGGAGTCCAGAACCAGGGGTCACAGTCTAAGGATAAGGGGTAAGCCATTTAGGACAGAGATGAGGAGGAATTTCTTCACCCAGAGAGTGGTGAACCTGTGGAATTCTCTACCACACAAGGCAGTGGAGGCCAATTCATTAAATATATTCAAGAAGGAGTTGGATATATTTCTTAAGGCTAAAGGGATCAAGGGATATGGGGAGAAGGCAGGGACAGGGTACTGAGTTTGGATGATCAGCCATGATCCCATCGAATGGCGGAGCAGGCTCGAGGGGCCGAATGGCCGACTCCTGCTCCTATCTTCTATGTTTCTATGAGGGAAAGTCACGTCGACGGGTCAAGTAACGGGGAAAGGAACCGTTGTGTCGGAAGCTGTGGCCCATTTTAAACGTGGTGTCTGTGTGTTTAAGAACACACCTGGAAACATCCCGCTGTCTCAACATAATCGCCGGACTCCAGCAAATCTCCATCGATCGAGGAACAGGTATAAATATTGGAGTAAAAAAACAAGCGGATGGTTTGAACAGTGCACCGCATTTAAATCTTTCATCTGCCAAGAAGAAATAGTGCTCCTGTCACGAGAGACAATCTTCATTTTTCGCTCAATTATTTGCTGTCCTAATTGTGATCAATCAGTCAGGAATAAATCTCTCAAAACCCACGCAATGTTAGATACCGAGTAAAGCTCCCTCTACGCTGTCCCATCAAACACTCCCAGGGCAGGTACAGCACGGGTTAGATACAGAGTAAAGCTCCCTCTACACTGTCCCATCAAACACTCCCAGGGCAGGTACAGCACGAGTTAGATACAGAGTAAAGCTCCCTCTACGCTGTCCCATCAAACAGTCCCAGGGCAGGTACAGCACGGGTTAGATACAGAGTAAAGCTCCCTCTACACTGTCCCATCAAACACTCCCAGGGCAGATACAGCACAGGCTAGATACAAAGTAAAGCTCCCTCTACACTGTCCACATCAAACACTCCCAGGGCAGGTACAGCACGGGTTAGATACAGAGTAA
>NW_028225185.1:31770967-31800967 GCF_052327205.1 Somniosus microcephalus
ATTCAGTGACAGAAGGCAGAGACTTACTCACAGAGGAGATGAACACAAGACATTGAGACAGAGAGAAACAAGACAAGGGATAGAGTTAGAGGGAGCAAAGGAGAGAGAGAGAGAGAGAGAGAGAGAGGAGCGAGCAGGGAAACGGAGAGCCAGATGGGCACCCAATCCAGTTGGGAGTGCGGGAGCAGTTAACCCTTTGCCTGGGCAGGGAATGACACTCACACCGCCCCCAGCTGAGAGTGAATCCTCTCGCCTCCCGGCCGCTCGCTGGATGATAATTGCTGATAATTAATTCACACCGCGGCGGCTTGGCGCCAGCTCCGATCAGCGAGAGAAGCGCCCGAGCGCCAGGCGCTGGCGGGGGAACGTTCTGAAACGAAACCTCGCGACGGGACCGCGCGTTCCGCGAGAACTCCTCGCCTCCCTCCGCCTCTTCCTCCCCGCCCTGGGCGGGCGTGGGTCCGATGGGCGCCGCATGAGCCACCGTCCCTCCCGTGCGAGCGTGGTATGCTGACCGCCTCCACCCCCCTGCCCCCCCCCCCGGCCCGGGGGGCTATTCGACTACGGGGGGGGCATCGCGGCACAACCCCGCCGTCCTCGCTCCCCGGCATTCGGAAGGAGTCGGCGCTCAGGAGCGGGAGCCCTTGACTGATTCCCTACACACTTCACCTCGCCCTCCACCTAAATCGGGGGGCGCTGAGGCCAACTGTAGAAGCCCTAAACCCACCCGCGCCCCCCCCCACACCGCCCACCCCTCATGCGATGGACTCTCGTGTGGAGCAGGGCGGAGGACAGTCCCACATCGGCCATCCTTACGGTGTCGACGTAAGTGTCGAATCGCGGTGGGATGTTCGACTTTGAGGGGCATCACAGTCGGCTCCGATCCTGAGTTAGGAACCCCGGCTGTGTTTTTTTTCACCCCCCACTCTCTGAGTCCCAAGCCCAATTGTACGCTCCCCTTACTCTGCCCCGGACTCTACTCCAGTTAGGGGTGGATCCTGGAATTTTGACCCCGCAACCTGGGTGACTGAAATATCTTTGCCCATATGTTAACACAGCCCCTTGCCGTGTCAGCCCTGGCACAGTGGGTCGCACTCTTGTCCTTGAGTCACAAGGTTGTGGGTTCAAGTCCCACTCTAGAGACTTGAGGCTGACACTCCCAGTGCAGTACTGATGGAGCTCCGCACTGTCGGAGGGGCGGTACTGAGGGAGCGCCGCACTGTCAGAGGGGTAGTACTGAGGGAGCGCTGCACTGTCAGAGGGGTAGTACTGAGGGAGCGCCGCACTGTTGGAGGGGCGGTGCTGAGGGAGCGCCGCACTGTCTGAGGGGCAGTGCTGAGGGAGCGCCGCACTGTCGGAGGAGCGGTACCGAGGGACCGCCGCACTGTCGGAGTGGCGGTACTGAGGGAGCGGCGCACTGTCAGAGGGGCGGTACTGAGGGAGCGCCGCACTGTCGGAGGGGCGGTACTGAGGGAGCGCCGCACTGTCGGAGGGGCGGTACTGAGGGAGCGCCGCACTGTCGGAGGGGCGGTACTGAGGGAGCGCCGCACTGTCGGAGGGGCGGTACTGAGGGAGCGCCGCACTGTCGGAGGGGCGGTACTGAGGGAGCGCTGCACTGTCGGAGGGGCGGTACTGAGGGAGCGCCGCACTGTCGGAGGGGCGGTACTGAGGGAGCGCCGCACTGTCGGAGGGGCGGTACTGAGGGAGCGCCGCACTGTCGGAGGGGCGGTACTGAGGGAGCGCCGCACTGTCGGAGGGGCGGTACTGAGGGAGCGCCGCACTGTCGGAGGGGCGGTACTGAGGGAGCGCCGCACTGTCGGAGGGGCGGTACTGAGGGAGCGCCGCACTTTCGGAGGGGCAGTACTGAGGGAGCGCCGCACTGTCGGAGGGGCGGTACTGAGGGAGCGCCACACTGTCGGAGGGGCAGTACTGAGGGAGTTCCGCACTGTCGGAGGGGCGGTACTGAGGGAGCGCCGCACTGTCGGAGGGGCAGTACTGATGGAGCGCCGCACTGTCGGAGGGGCGGTACTGAGGGAGCGGCGCACTGTCGGAGGGTCAGTACTGAGGGAGCGCCGCACTGTCGGAAGGGCAGTACTGAGGGAGCGCCGCACTGTCGGAGGGGCAGTACTGATGGAGCGCCGCACTGCCGGAGGGGCGGTACTGAGGGAGCGCCGCACTGTCGGAGGGGCAGTACTGAGGGAGCGCCGCACTGCCGGAGGGGCAGTACTGAGGGAGCGCCGCACTGTCGGAGGGGCGGTACTGAGGGAGCGCCGCACTGTCGGAGGGGCAGTACTGAGGGAGCGCAGCACTGTCGGAGGGGCGGTACTGAGGGAGCGCCGCACTGTCGGAGGGGCGGTACTGAGGGAGCGCCGCACTGTCGGAGGGGCGGTACTGAGAGAGCGCCGCACTGTCGGAGGGGCGGTACTGAGGGAGCGCCGCACTGTCGGAGGCGCGGTACTGAGGGAGCACCGCACTGTCGGAGGGGCGGTGCTGAGGGAGCGCCGCACTGTCGGAGGCAAGTCTGTGGACCGCCAGGCGAACCTGTTTAGTCAAGAGGCTCAGATATCTGAAAGCAGGGTATCTGTTTCCTATCAGTGAAATGATGTTTGGATTTGGGACTGCGGGGCAGGGAGAGGAAGGAAAGATTAGGATTAAAACCCCAGCAGCTTAAAGGATTAGCCGAGTGTCGGATCATGGTTAGATTAGAATCTGATGGGCCACACCTATTCTGTTCGAATGTTTTCTGTCCTCTGTTGGAAGGGATGGTACAGCGGACTTGATGGTGACCCCCATCCCCTGGCTGGGGTACGGGTTCCCGCGGGCTCCCAGTAGCTCCCCCAAGTGGGCCGTGTTCTCAAATGTTGACGGGCTATTCGACTGGGGGCGGTGTCGCGGCTGCTTTCTGTCCCCCTCGCTCTGTCCGCACACGCACTCAACTGCCCAGCGGGGGTCGCCGGGCAGTGTTGAGAAGCAGCAGCAACTACCCCCACCCCACCGCCCCCCCCCCCGCTAATCCAGAGGGTACTGAGTCCGGTTGTGGCACCTCTCCCCGCCCGCTCGGCAGACTGGGTACGGAGCGGAGGGGGAGGCTGGGGTCTTCCTGCCCCGTGTGGATCGGCCCTCCACCTGCTCGTTCTGGGACCCCCACAATTGGGTAACTGAGGACAGTGAGTCAGAGCAGAGATGGACCCAGAGAATGGGGACTCGGACACAGAGAGACTCCCAGTGCTCCCTCCCTCCCCCTCTCTCTGCCTCTCTCTCTCTCTCTCTGTCTCTCTCTCTCTGTCTCTCTCTCTCTCTCTGTCTCTCACTCTCTCTGTCTCTCTGCCTCTCTCTCTGTCTCTTTCTCTCAGTCTCTCTCTCTGTCTCTCTCTGTCTCTCTCTCTCTCTCTCTGTGTGTCTCTCTCTCTCTCTCTCTCACTCTCTCTGTCTCTCACTCTCTCTCTCTCTCTGTCTCTCTCCCCCTCCCCCAACTCTCTGTACAGCAATGTAACACAGTACACGCTGTGCTGGATAAACAGCTCGGAGCAGCCGATGTCTCAGTATGTGCCGGGATCTCTCAACTAGTTCAGGAGACGACCATCTGCCTCCCTCGCCTGCTGTTCCAGCAGCGTCTGATCTGTACTGAGTCCCACCGTGGCCCGGCGATCAGAGCGAGGCAGACACAGGCTTCAAATCCGCTCTGATTCGGACTAACGAGGAGCTGACAGAAGCCTCCCAGGAATTGCCGAGGATTCGACATCACTCCAGACACATATTCTTCGCAGCAACACATTTGAGAAGCGCACAGGATGGTTTCTGGATCAGTGCTCGTTCAATTGTGGACTGTTTGAGGTTTCCCCCCCAGGGAGGGAGGGAGGGAGGAAAAAAGAAAAAAAGAAAAATTTGCATTTATATAGCGCCTTTCATGACCACCGGACATCCCAAAGCGCTTCACAGCCAATTAAGTACTTTTGAAGTGTGGTCACTGTTGCAATGTGGGAAACGCGGCAGCCAATCTGCGCACAGCAAGCTCCCACAAACAGCAATGTGATAATGACCAGATCATCTGTTTTTAGTGATGTTGATTGAGGGATAAATATTGGCCCCAGGACACCGGGGGGAACTCCCCCCTGCTCTTCTTCCAATCGTGGCCGTGGGATCTTTTACATCCACCTGAGAGAGCAGACGGGGCCTCGGGTTTAACGTCTCATCCGAAAGACGGCACCTCCGACAGTGCGGCGCTCCCTCAGTACCGCCCCTCCGACAGTGCGGCACTCCCTCAGTACCGCCCCTCCGACAGTGCGGCGCCCCCTCAGTACTGCCCCTCCCACAGTGTGGCGCTCCCTCAGTACCGCCCCTCCGACAGTGCGGCACTCCCTCAGTACCGCCCCTCCGACAGTGCGGCGCTCCCTCAGTACGGCCCCTCTGACAGTGCGGCGCTCCCTCAGTACCGACCCTCCGACAGTGCGGCGCTCCCTCAGTACCGCCCCTCCGACAGTGCGGCGCTCCCTCAGTACGGCCCCTCTGACAGTGCGGCGCTCCCTCAGTACCGACCCTCCGACAGTGCGGCGCTCCCTCAGTACCGCCCCTCCGACAGTGCGGCGCTCCCTCAGTACGACCCCTCTGACAGTGCGGCGCTCCCTCAGTACCGACCCTCCGACAGTGCGGCGCTCCCTCAGTACCGCCCCTCCGACAGTGCGGCGCTCCCTCAGTACCGCCCCTCCGACAGTGCGGCGCTCCCTCAGTACCGCCCCTCCGACAGTGCGGCGCTCCCTCAGTACGGCCCCTCTGACAGTGCGGCGCTCCCTCAGTACCGACCCTCCGACAGTGCGGCGCTCCCTCAGTACCGCCCCTCCGACAGTGCGGCGCTCCCTCAGTACCGCCCCTCCGACAGTGCGGCGCTCCCTCAGTACCGCCCCTCCGACAGTGCGGCGCTCCCTCAGTGCCGCCCCTCCGACAGTGCGGCGCTCCCTCAGTACCGCCCCTCCGACAGTGCGGCACTCCCTCAGTACCGCCCCTCCGACAGTGCGGCGCTCCCTCAGTACCGCCCCTCCGACAGTGCTGTGCTCCCTCAGTACCGCCCCTCCGACAGTGCGGCGCTCCCTCAGTACCGCCCCTCCGACAGTGCGGAACTCCCTCAGTACCGCCCCTCCGACAGTGCGGCGCTCCCTCAGTACCGCCCCTCCGACAGTGCGG
This sequence comes from Somniosus microcephalus, assembly GCF_052327205.1. Classification (NCBI taxonomy): domain Eukaryota; kingdom Metazoa; phylum Chordata; class Chondrichthyes; order Squaliformes; family Somniosidae; genus Somniosus; species Somniosus microcephalus. The sequence goes on from NW_028225185.1 coordinate 31,776,146, forward strand.
CTCTCTCGCAGTACCGCCCCTCCGACAGTGCGGGGCTCCCTCAATACTGCCCCTCCGACAGTGCGGTGCTCCCTCAGTACCGTCCCTCCGACAGTGCGGCGCTCCCTCAGTACCGCCCCTCCGACAGTGCGGCGCTCCCTCAGTACCGCCCCTCCGACAGTGCGGCGCTCCCTCAGTACTGCCCCTCCGACAGTGCGGTGCTCCCTCGGTACCGCCCCTCCGACAGTGCGGCGCTCCCTCAGTACCGCCCCTCCGACAGTGCGGCGCTCCCTCAGTAATGTCCCTCCGACAGTGTGGCGCTCCCTCAGTACCGCCCCTTCGACAGTGCGGCGCTCCCTCAGTACCGCCCCTCCGACAGTGCGGCGCTCCCTCAGTACCGCCCCTCCGACAGTGCGGCGCTCCCTCAGTACCGCCCCTCCGACAGTCCGGCGCTCCCTCAGTACCGCCCCTCCGACAGTGCGGCGCTCCCTCAGTACCGCCCCTCCGACGGTGCGGCGCTCCCTCAGTACCGCCCCTCCGACGGTGCGGCGCTCCCTCAGTACCGCCCCTCCGACGGTGCGGCGCTCCCTCAGTACCGCCCCTCCGACGGTGCGGCGCTCCCTCAGTACCGCCCCTCCGACAGTGCTGCGCTCCCTCAGTACCGCCCCTCCGACGGTGCGGAGCTCCCTCAGTACCGCCCCTCCGACGGTGCGGCGCTCCCTCAGTACCGCCCCTCCGACAGTGCGGCGCTCCCTCAGTAACGCCCCGCCGACAGTGCGGCGTTCCCTCAGTACCGCCCCTCCGACAGTGCGGCGCTCCCTCAGTACCGCCTCTCCGACAGTGCGGCGCTCCCTCAGTACCGCTCCTCCGACAGTGCGGCGCTCCCTCAGTACCGCCCCTCCGACAGTGCGGCTCTCTCGCAGTACCGCCCCACCGACAGTGCGGCGCTCCCTCAGTACCGCCCCTCCGACAGTGCGGGGCTCCCTCAATACTGCCCCTCCGACAGTGCGGCGCTCCCTCAGTACCGTCCCTCCGACAGTGCGGCGCTCCCTCAGTACCGCCCCTCCGACAGTGCGGCGCTCCCTCAGTACCGCCCCTCCGACAGTGCGGCGCTCCCTCAGTACCGCCCCTCCGACAGTGCGGCGCTCCCTCGGTACCGCCCCTCCGACAGTGCGGCGCTCCCTCAGTACCGCCCCTCCGACAGTGCGGCGCTCCCTCAGTAATGTCCCTCCGACAGTGTGGCGCTCCCTCAGTACTGCCCCTTTGACAGTGCGGCGCTCCCTCAGTACCGCCCCTCCGACAGTGCGGCGCTCCCTCAGTACCGCCCCTCCGACAGTGCAACGCTCCCTCAGTATCGCCCCTCTGACAGTGTGGTGCTCCCTCAGTACCGCCCCTCCGACAGTGCGGCGCTCCCTCAGTACCGCCCCTCCGACAGTGCGGCGCTCCCTCAGTACCGCCCCTCCGACAGTGCGGCGCTCCCTCAGTACCGCCCCTCCGACAGTGCGGCGCTCCCTCAGTACCGCCCCTCCGACAGTGCGGCGCTCCCTCAGTACCGCCCCTCCGACGGTGCGGCGCTCCCTCAGTACCGCCCCTCCGACGGTGCGGCGCTCCCTCAGTACCGCCCCTCCGACGGTGCGGCGCTCCCTCAGTACCGCCCCTCCGACGGTGCGGCGCTCCCTCAGTACCGCCCCTCCGACGGTGCTGCGCTCCCTCAGTACCCGCCCCTCCGACGGTGGCGGAGCTCCCTCAGTACCGCCCCTCCAACAGTGCGGCGCTCCCTCAGTACTGCCCCTCCAACAGTGCGGCGTTCCCTCAGTACCGCCCCTCCGACAGTGCGGCGCTCCCTCAGTACCGCCCCTCCGACAGTGCGGCACTCCCTCAGTACCGTCCCTCTGACAGTGCGGCGCTCCCTCAGTACCCGCCCCTCCGACAGTGCGGCGCTCCCTCGGTACCGCCCCTCCGACAGTGCGGCGCTCCCTCAGTACCCGCCCCTCTGACAGTGCGGCGTTCCCTCAGTACCGCCCCTCTGACAGTGCGGCGTTCCCTCAGTACCGCCCCTCTGACAGTGTGGCACTCCCTCAGTACCGTCCCCTCTGACAGTGCGGCGTTCCCTCAGTACCGCCCCTCTGACAGTGTGGCACTCCCTCAGTACCGCCCCTCTGACAGTGCGGCGCTCCCTCAGTACCGCCCCTCCGACAGTGCTGCGCTCCTCAGTACCGCCCCTCCGACAGCGCGGCACTCCCTCAAGTACCGTCCCTCTGACAGTGCGGCGCTCCCTCAGTACCGCCCCTCCGACAGTGCGGCGCTCCCTCAGTACCGCCCCTCCGACAGTGCGGCGCTCCCTCAGTACCGCCCCTCTGACAGTGCGGCGTTCCCTCAGTACCGCCCCTCCGACAGTGCGGCTCACCCTCAGTACCGTCCCTCTGACAGTGCGGCGTTCCCTCAGTACCGCCCCTCTGACAGTGTGGCACTCCCTCAGTACCGTCCCTCTGACAGTGCGGCGTTCCCTCAGTACCGCCCCTCTGACAGTGTGGCACTCCCTCAGTACCGCCCCTCTGACAGTGCGGCGCTCCCTCAGTACCGCCCCTCCGACAGTGCGGCGCTCCCTCAGTACCGCCCCTCCGACAGTGAGGCGCTCCCTCAGTACCGCCCCTCCGACAGTGCGGCGCTCCCTCAGTACCGCCCCTCTGACAGTGCGGCGTTCCCTCAGTACCGCCCCTCTGACAGTGCGGCGTTCCCTCAGTACCGCCCCTCTGACAGTGTGGCACTCCCTCAGTACCGTCCCTCTGACAGTGCGGCGTTCCCTCAGTACCGCCCCTCTGACAGTGCGGCGTTCCCTCAGTACCGCCCCTCCGACAGTGCGGCGTTCCCTCAGTACCGCCCCTCTGACAGTGCGGCGCTCCCTCAGTACCGCCCCTCCGACAGTGCGGCGCTCCCTCAGTACCGCCCCCCCGACAGTGCGGCGTTCCCTCAGTACCGCCCCTCTGACAGTGCGGCGCTCCCTCAGTACCGCCCCTCCGACAGTGCGGCGCTCCCTCAGTACCGCCCCTCCGACAGTGCGGCGCTCCCTCAGCACTGCCCCTCCGACAGTGCGGCGCTCCCTCAGCACTGCCCCTCCGACAGTGCGGCGCTCCCTCAGTACCGCCCCTCCGACAGTGCGGCGCTCCCTGGAGTGGGACTCAAACACACAACCTTCTGACTGAGAGGCAACTGTGCTACCCAGTGAGCCACAGCTGACAGTAGGGGATCGCCCCCCAGGTTCACAGCTATGGGTTGCCCCCCAGGAGAAGTGAAGGAGAGAAGAAGGGAGGGGAGGAGGAGAGTAAGAGAGGGAGGAAGGATGGAGGGAGGGAGGGACAGATGGAGGTAGGGAGGGACGGAGGGAGGGAGGGTGTACGCAGGGAGGGAGTGTTGAGGATGGTGCTGACGCCTCTCTCTCTGTCTCTCTCTTTCTCCAGGGATCCTCCAGCATGCCGTTCAGCTGCCTGGCATTCCGCAGCGGGAAGTATTATAACACGGTCAGCGACATCAGTGACAAATACAGCATCGGACAGCTACTGCGAGCGTGAGTCACCGCCTCGGTCCCTCCCCCTCCGCCCCCCCAGCTCCGCAACCCCCCCTGCCCCACATCCCCCTTCCTCACTGAGTCTCCGTGTCCCGTGGCCGCGAGACGCACCCCATGGGCGAATAGCTCCCCGTCCGGAACCGCTGTCGTGGCTTGGGTGCCTGACCAGTACCCAGACGCCAACCCCCCCCCATTCCCTCCCTGTTCCCCCGCGCGCTCCATCCGGGACGGGCAGAGGCCGGTTCAGGACCAGGAGCCCATCGGATCAGGATTAAGAGGTAAGCGTGCAATGTTTTCTTTGGATCATTCTCTACCAAACCCTCCTCGGGGGTTCTGCGGGCACCGGACACCCCTCTGGGTCGAATGGCCATCGCCTCCTCCCGCCAGAGCCCAATGAGCACCGGCGGGCTGATCGCCTGTGGGGTGCGTCGCAGCGGAGCACAAACACTTGTGCTTTTCAGCCGGAGTGGCTGGACGGCAATTGGGAGCAGCAGCGCTGGCTGGTTTCCCCTCTCCCCCCCAACACCCCCACCCCTCCATAACCCAGGGGTACTGAGGCTAATTGTAGCCCCCAGCCTCCCCCCACCCCCCGGGTGAGATCAGGCTAACTCACCACAGGCCGAGAATAGAGCCTTTCCTACTCTGTGCGTGCGTGTGTGTGAGGGAGGCTCAGTCCCCACACCACACTTACGCGCTGATCGACTAAAGGAGGCAGCACTTTCCACAGTGTCAGCCGCTGCTTCTTGCACAGTGCGATCCCAATCCCACAGTCTGTCTCCTCTCGCCCACAGGAAGGAGTTCTGTGAGATCTGTATCGCCAGGGAGAAGCTCTCAAACAAACTATTTTCCTGCAAGAAATTTCAAAAGAAGGACGGAAAGAATGTACGGAGGGCAGCGAAGAATGAGATTCTCATCCTGAAGATGTGAGTGTGGTGGGAGGGAGCTTTACTCTGTATCTAACCCCGTGCTGTACCTGCCCTGGGAGTGTTTGATAGGACAGTGTAGAGGGAGCTTTACTCTGTATCTAACCCGTGCTGTACCTGCCCTGGGAGTGTTTGATGGGGACAGTGTAGAGGGAGCTTTACTCTGTATCTAACCCGTGCTGTACCTGCCCTGGGAGTGTTTGATGGGGACAGTGTAGAGGGAGCTTTACTCTGTATCTAACCCGTGCTGTATCTGCCCTGGGAGTGTTTGATGGGGACAGTGTAGAGGGAGCTTTACTCTGTATCTAACCCGTGCTGTACCTGCCCTGGGAGTGTTTGATGGGGACATTGTAGAGGGAGCTTTACTCTGTATCTAACCCGTGCTGTACCTGCCCTGGGAGTGTTTGATGGGACAGTGTAGAGGGAGCTTTACTCTGTATCTAACCCGTGCTGTACCTGCCCTGGGAGTGTTTGATGGGGACAGTGTAGAGGGAGCTTTACTCTGTATCTAACCCGTGCTGTACCTGCCCTGGGAGTGTTTGATGGGACAGTGTAGAGGGAGCTTTACTCTGTATCTAACCCATGCTGTACCTGCCCTGGGAGTGTTTGATGGGACAGTGTAGAGGGAGCTTTACTCTGTATCTAACCCGTGCTGTACCTGCCCTGGGAGTGTTTGATGGGACAGTGTAGAGGGAGCTTTACTCTGTATCTAACCCGTGCTGTACCTGCCCTGGGAGTGTTTGATGGGACAGTGTGGAGGGAGCTTTACACTTGGGTCTTGAGAGAAGTGGCGGTAGGGATTGTGGATGCATTGGTAATAATTTTCCAAAACTCCCTGGACTCAGCAAAGGTCCCGGCAGACTGGAAAACTGCTAATGTAACGCCCTTATTGAAAAAGGGCAGTAGAGAGAAGGCTGGAAACTATAGACCGATTAGCCTAACATCTGTGGTAGGTAAAATATTGGAGTCCATTATTAAGGAGACAGTAACAGGACATTTGGATAATCATAATTTAATAGGACAAAGTCAGCATGGTTTTATGAAGGGGAAGTCATGTTTGACAAATTTGCTGGAGTTCTTTGAGGAAGTAACATATAGGGTGGATAAAGGGGAACCAGTGGACGTAGTGTATTTAGACTTCCAAAAGGCATTTGACAAGGTGCCACACAAAAGATTATTGCTTAAGATAAAAAATCACGGGATTGGGGGTAATATTCTGGCATGGATAGAGGATTGGCTATCTAACAGAAGGCAGAGAGTTGGGATAAATGGTTCATTCTCAGACTGGCAATCAGTAACTAGTGGTGTTCCGCAGGGGTCAGTGCTGGGTCCCCAACTCTTTACAATCTATATTAACGATTTGGAGGAGGGGACCAAGTGTAACATATCAAAGTTTGCAGATGATACTAAGATGGGAGGGAAAGTAGTGAGTGAGGAAGACATAAAAAACCTGCAAGGGGACATAGACAGGCTAAGTAAGTGGGCAGAGATTTGGCAGATGGAATACAATACTGGAAAGTGTGAGGTTATGCACTTTGGCAGGAAAAATCGTAGAGCAAGTTATTGGGGCAGAAATTCGGATCGGGGGCTTGCCGCGCGTGCAAGCCCCCGATCTGCACTTACCCGACGCACCTGCCGTTCACCTCTAGGGACGCCTGGAATTCCTTTTTGAAAGAGAAGAATCCCGGGCAGCGTCTGACGTCACGCCGCCCAGGAGTGCAGCCAGCGTGAAGCCTGGAGCGCGCTGTGCAACTGAGACACGCCCCTTGAGGTCTCAGTTTAATAGGACACGCTCCCAATGTTTCTGCCAAGCTGCTAAGCATTTTTACATACAGAGCAGCATTTCAAATAGGTTTTTGGTATTTTTATGAAGCTTTTGGTAACTTTTATAAACTTTTAAAAACGTTTACATTATTTTGAAGAATCTGAAGTAGTTTTAAACAGAATTAAAGCAATTTAAAGACTTTTAAAAGCCCTGAAAGAATTTTTTTCATTCCATTTATTTATTTAGCAACGTCGTCGTCATACGTGTCTTCACACTGTTCCCTTTGGGGAACTGTATGAAGTGGTGGAAGGATTTATGGCCGTGATTAACGCTCCTTCCGTCACCGTAACCATCTGTGTACCAGCCATTAGGGTGGTTAGTCCTATGGCGGGAGGGTTTTACGGGCTCCCACAAGCTATACAAGGAGGGGGGGGCCACCCACACCCACGGACGCAAATATCCCACTGGATGTCAACCCAGAATTTAGAGCCGGAGCTCCGACTCCACTTGCCGGGACTGTCTGGAGCGGGGTTCGAAACCCTACCCCGTCTGGCCCAGCGGCGGGGATCCTACCGCTACGCCAAAGGCCCAATCCGATTAGTAACGTGAAATGGCTGGAATGAGCACAATTCACGGCATTAAAAGAACTCACAATTGAACTGATGATGACCTCAGCAATCTCCTCAAGGAGGTGGAGGCGCAGCGCCTGCTCATCATTGGTAATGAGAAGTCAAAGGCGCCGCAAAAAGGACAGATGATAGCTTGGTCCTTCAAGTGGCAGCATAGGGCTCCAGTCACGGGGAGGGAAAAGGCGCAGGAAACGTATGGGTGTCACCTTTTGCGCGGAGTGGGCCTTTTGCGTAGCGGTAAGCATCCCCGCCGCTGGGCCAGAAGGAGTAGGGTTTCGAACCCCGCTCCAGACAGTCCCGGCAAGTGGAGTCGGAGCTCCAACTATAAATTCTGGCTGGACATCCAGCGGGATACTTGCGTCCATGGGTGTGGGTGGCCCCCCCCCTCAGATGGGTTGTGGGAGCCCGTAAAACCTTCACGCCATAGGACTAACCACCCTAATGGCTGGTATGAAGATGGTTATGGTCACGGAAGGAGCGTTAACGTGGCCAGAAATCCTTCCACCACTTCATACAGTTCCCCAAAGGGAACAGTGTGAGGATACGCACGACGATGACCTCTTACGCAATGCACCTCCTTGGACCCTCAGTTGCAGATGCGAGGGGGCAAATCGTGCAATTGTTAAATTTTTCATTTTATTGACATGTAAAATGTTGGCCCAGTAATTCCGTTCCAAACGCGCGAGTACGGTCGGGGTACTCACGCATCTGGCCGGAGGAAATGCCGGTTTTCAGCATGCACAGCGCATGCGGGGAAAACCGGCATTTCCTGTCCTCTGAACGAAGGGGTTCAGAGGCAGAACGCGTGCGACTGCACAGGCAGCGCGTGCGCAGTAAAATTCGCCGGTTTCATTCATGCTTTCAGTGAGGTTAAGTCCTTACAACTTACACATGAAAAAAGCATGCGTACAGTTGCTCCAGAGGCTGCGGAGGAAGATATATTTTATCATGGAGCTTCTGAAAGGCAATATTTTTGTTTGGGAAAGGGAGGAAAGTTATTTTAAGAAATGCTGAGGTAAGTTTTAAAGTTTATTTTTGTTTTTTAAAACAGGTTTTCAGTACTGTAGGTAGAAAGAGCAATTGTGGCTATGTGAATTGAATTTGCTGTGTTTATTAAATGTGAAAATGACTCCAACATTTTTAAGAAAGAAACTTTTCATCAGTAATATATTCTTTTAAGTAATTATGTATGTATGTCTGTATATATTCCTTTGCGTATATGTATGTATATATTCCTTTACTTATGTGTATGAATGTATGTATTTAATTATGACTTTCAGAGAAAGTAACTTATTGGAAAATCATAATTAAATACATACATTCATACACATAAGTAAAGGAATATATACATACATACATATACGTAAAGGAATATATACGGACATACATACATAATTACTTAAAAGAATATATTACTGATGAAAAGTTTCTTTCTTAGAAATGTTGGAAATGTTACATTACTCATTTTAGAACAGTCATTTTCACATTTAATAAACACAGCAAATTCAATTCACACAGCCACAATTGCTCCTTCTACCTACAGGACTGAAAACCCGTTTAAAAAAAAAAATTTAAACTTTAAAACTTACCTCAGCATTTCTTAAAATAACTTTCCTCCCTTTCCCAAACAAAAATATTGCCTTTCAGAAGCTCCACGATAAAATATATCTTCCTCCACAGCCTCTGGAGCAACTTTACACATGCTTTTTTCATGTGTAAGTTGTAAGGACTTAACCTCACTGAATCCATGAATGAAATCGACGAAGTTCACTGCGCACGCGCTGCCTGTGCAGTCGCACGCGCTGTGCCTCTGAACCCCTTCGTTCAGAGGACAGGAAATGCCGGTTTTCCCCGCATGCGCTGTGCATGCTGAAAACCGGCATTTCCTCCGGCCAGACGCGCGAGTACCCCGACCGTACTCATGCATTTGGAACGGAATTACTGGGCCAATATCTTAATGGCAAGAAACTGGAAAGTACTGAAGTACAAAGGGATCTGGGGGTCCTGGTGCACGAAACTCAAAAGGTTAGTATGCAGGTGCAGCAAGTGATTAAGAAGGCCAATGGAATGTTGGCTTTCATTGCTAGGGGGATAGAATATAAAAATAGGGAGGTATTGCTTCAGTTGTACAAGGTATTGGTGAGCCCGCACCTGGAATACTGCGTACAGTTTTGGTGTCCATACTTAAGAAAAGACATACTTGCTCTCGAGTCAGTACAAAGAAGGTTCACTCAGTTAATCCCGGGGATGAGGGGATGGACATATGAGGAGAGGTTGAGTAGATTGGGACTCTACTCATTGGAGTTCAGAAGAATGAGAGGCGATCTTATTGAAACATATAAGATTGTGAAGGGGTTGGATCGGGTGGATGCGGGGAGGATGTTCCCGATGATGGGTGAAACTTGAACTAGGGGGCATAGTCTTAGAATAAGGGGCTGCTCTTTCAAAACTGAGATGAGGAGGAACTACTTCACTCAGAGGGTGGTAGGTCCATGGAATATGCTGCCCCAAAAAGCTGTAGAAGCTACATCATTACATAAATTTAAAACAGAAATAGACAGTTTCCTAGAAGTAAAGGGAATAAAGGGTTATGGGGAGCGGGCAGGAATTTAGACATGAGTCTAGGTTCGGATCGGTCATGGCCCTGTGGGTAGCGGAGCGGGCCCAGGGGCCGTGTAGCCTGATCCTGCTCCTATTTCGTGTGTCTAATTCTGTTAGATTCAGGAGATGGTTCTGTGATAGTAGATTGGCAGTTAGGATCAGATCAGCCATGATCTTATTGAATGGCGGAGCAGGCTCGAGGGGCCGATTGGCCTACTCCTGCTCCTATTTCCTATGTTCTTATGTTCTGTATCTAACCCCGTGCTGTACCTGCCCTGGGAGTGTTTGATGGGACAGTGCAGAGGGAGCTTTACTCTGTATCTAACCCGTGCTGTACCTGCCCTGGGAGTGTTTGATGGGACAGTGTAGAGGGAGCTTTAATCTGTATCTAACCCGTGCTGTACCTGCCCTGGGAGTGTTTGATGGGGACAGTGTAGAGGGGGCTTTCCTCTGTATCTAACCCGTGCTGTACCTGCCCTGGGAGTGTTCGATGGGGACAGTGTAGAGGGAGCTTTACTCTGTATCTAACCCGTGCTGTACCTGCCCTGGGAGTGTTTGATGAGACAGTGTAGAGCGAGATTTACTCTGTATCTAACCCGTGGTGTACCTGCCCTGGGAGTGTTTGATGGGACAGTGTAGAGGGAGCTTTACTCTGTATCTAACCCCGTGCTGTACCTGCCCTGGGAGTGTTTGATGGGACAGTGTAGAGGGAGCTTTACTCTGTATCTAACCCGTGCTGTACCTGCCCTGGGAGTGTTTGATGGGGACAGTGTAGAGGGAGCTTTACTCTGTATCTAACCCGTGCTGTACCTGCCCTGGGAGTGTTTGATGGGGACAGTGTAGAGGGAGCTTTACTCTGTATCTAACCCGTGCTGTACCTGCCCTGGGAGTGTTTGATGGGATAGGGTTAGAGGGAGCTTTATTCTGTATCTAACCTGTGCTGTACCTGCCCTGAGAGCGTTTGATGGGGACAGTGTAGAGGGAGCTTTACTCTGTATTTAACCCGTGCTGCACCTGCCCTGGGAGTGTTTGATGGGACAGTGTAGAGGGAGCTTTAATCTGTATCTAACCCGTGCTGTACCTGCCCTGGGAGTGTTTGATGGGGACAGTATAGTGGGAGCTTTCCTCTGTATCTAACCTGTGCTGTACCTGCCCTGCGAGTGTTTGATGGGGACAGTGTAGAGGGAGCTTTACTCTGTAACGAACCCCGTGCTGTACCTGCCCTGGGAGTGTTTGATGGGACAGTGTAGAGGGAGCTTTACTCTGTATCTAACCCGTGCTGTACCTGCCCTGGGATTGTTTGATGGGGACAGCGTAGAGGGAGCTTTACTCTGTATCTAACCCGTGCTGTACCTGCCCTGGGATTGTTTGACGGGGACAGTGTAGAGGGAGCTTTACTCTGTATCTAACCCGTCCTGTACCTGCCCTGGGAGTGTTTGATGGGACAGTGTAGAGGAGAGGGAGCTTTACTCTGTATCTAACCCGTGCTGTACCTGCCCTGGGAGTGTTCGATGGGGACAGTGTAGAGGGAGCTTTACTCTGTAACGAACCCCGTGCTGTACCTGCCCTGGGATTGTTTGATGGGGACAGCGTAGAGGGAGCTTTACTCTGTATCTAACCCGTCCTGTACCTGCCCTGGGAGTGTTTGATGGGACAGTGTAGAGGGAGCTTTACTCTGTATCTAACCCGTGCGGTACCTACCCTCGGAGTGTTTGATGGGACAGTGTAGAGGGAACTTTACTCTGTATCTAACCCGTGCGGTACCTACCCTCGGAGTGTTTGATGGGGCAGTGTAGAGGGAGCGTTACTCTGTATCTAACCCGTGCTGTACCTGCCCTGGGAGTGTTTGATGGGACAGTGTAGAGGGAGCTTTACTCTGTATCTAACCCGTGCTGTACCTGCCCTGGGAGTGTTTGATGGGACAGTGTCGAGGGAGCTTTACTCTGTATCTAACCCGTGCTGTACCTGCCCTGGGAGTCTTTGATGGGGACAGTGTAGAGGGAGCTTTACTCTGTATCTAACCCGTGCTGTACCTGCCCTGGGAGTGTTTGATGGGACAGTGTAGAGGGAGCTTTACTCTGTATCTAACCCGTGCTGTACCTGCCCTGGGAGTGTTTGATGGGACAGTGTAGAGCAAGCTTTACTCTGTATCTAACCCATGCTGTACCTGCCCTGGGAGTGTTTGACGGAGACAGTGTAGAGGGAGCTTTACTCTGTATCTAACCCGTGCTGTACCTGCCCTGGAAGTGTTTGATGGGACAGTGTAGAGGGAGCGTTACTCTGTATCTAACCCCGTGCTGTACCTGCCCTGGGAGTGTTTGATGGGGACTGTGTAGAGTGAGCTTTACTCTGTATCTAACCCGTGCTGTACCTGCCCTGGGAGTGTTTGATGGGACAGTGTAGAGGGAGCTTTACTCTGTATCTAACCCGTGCTGTACCTGCACTGGGAGTGTTTGATGGGGACAGTGTAGAGGGAGCTTTACTCTGTATCGACAGTGTGGGTTGATTGGGGACAGGACGGAACTCTGCTTCGATTCTCACCACAGTCAAGTAGCCTTGTTGATGGTCAGTGGGGAATGGGCACCGGGGCAGTAAGGAGGTGGGTGCGGGGGCACTGCGGGGGAAGCGGGACGAGAGGGGTTGTTAAATGAACAATTCCTGACTGTTCTCTGCTTCGCTCCAGGGTAAATCATCCGAACATCCTGCAACTCATCGAAACCTTTGAGACACGAGAGGAGTATTTCATCGTTCAGGAATTGTGAGTTTCCCCACCCACCCCGGTGAGGTCGGGGCTACAGAGGCGTTTCCATGGTGACATGGATAGGGTGTGGTGGAGAGCACCGAAGCCCAACCCAGGTTCCTGCTCCCGCTCCCTGTCCGGTGCTCCCCTGCCGGGAATATCGGCATCGACCTCGGCTGTGATTCCCCACACAGTCGAATAGCGACCGCTGGAACGCGGAGCTCCCAGCGGTTGAATTCCCTGACCCCGATCCTCACCGGACATTCCACTCCTCCAGGACACCGCTACCTGCTTCCTGTTGCCTCTGTGTTTCCCCCCGCGCCGCCCCGCTACACCCCTACATCCATTGATCCCACTCCCCGCTACACCAACATCCATTGACCCCCTCGTTACACCCCAACATCCATTGACCCTCCCGCTACACCCCAACATCCATTGACCCTCCCGCTACACCCCAACATCCATTGACCCTCCCGCTACACCCCAACATCCATTGACCCCCTCGCTACACCCCAACATCCATTGATCTTCCCGCTACACCCCAACATCCATTGACCCTTCCGCTACACCCCAACATCCATTGACCCTTCCGCTACACCCCAACATCCATTGACCCTCCCGCTACACCCCAACATCCATTGACCCTCCCGCTACACCCCAACATCCATTGACCCTTCCGCTACACCCCAACATCCATTGACCCTCCCGCTACACCCCAACATCCATTGACCCTCCCGCTACACCCCAACATCCATTGACCCTTCCGCTACACCCCAACATCCATTGACCCTCCCGCTACACCCCAACATCCATTGACCCTCCCGCTACACCCCAACATCCATTGACCCTTCCGCTACACCCCAACATCCATTGACCCTCCCGCTACACCCCAACATCCATTGACCCTCCCGCTACACCCCAACATCCATTGACCCTCCCGCTACACCCCAACATCCATTGACCCTCCCCCGCTACACCAACATCCATTGACCCCCTCGCTACACCCCAACATCCATTGACCCTTCCGCTACACCCCAACATCCATTGACCCTCCCGCTACACCCCAACATCCATTGACCCTCCCGCTACACCCCAACATCCATTGACCCTTCCGCTACACCCCAACATCCATTGACCCTCCCGCTACACCCCAACATCCATTGACCCTCCCGCTACACCCCAACATCCATTGACCCTCCCGCTACAGCAACATCCATTGACCCCCTCGCTACACCCCAACATCCATTGATCCTCCCCCGCTACACCCCAACATCCATTGACCCCCTCGCTACACCCCAACATCCATTGATCCTCCCGCTACACCCCAACATCCATTGATCCTCCCCCGCTACACCCCAACATCCATTGATCCTCCCGCTACACCCCAACATCCATTGATCCTCCCGCTACACCCCAACATCCATTGATCCTCCCCCGCTACACCCCAACATCCATTGACCCTCCCGCTACACCCCAACATCCATTGACCCTCCCACTACACCCCAACATCCATTGACCCCCTCGCTACACCCCAACATCCATTGATCCTCCCCCGCTACACCCCAACATCCATTGACCCTCCTGCTGCACCCCAACATCCATTGATCCTCCCGCTACACCCCAACATCCATTGATCCTCCCCCGCTACACCCCAACATCCATTGATCCTCCCGCTACACCCCAACATCCATTGATCCTCCCGCTACACCCCAACATCCATTGACCCTCCCGCTACACCCTGTAATCAACCACCACCTAGACCGAAGAGTGTGTTGATGCGGGGGGTGGAGGACACAATCACAGTCACAAGGTTTGGTAAATGAAAAACAGCAGTTAGCTGTGTTTTATTTTTAGAAAACGGGGAAAAAAGGTTAACGTCTGGCAAAATCCAAAAACATACGACGTTCAAAAAGAAAAAATGAAGAACAAAACCATCACCCACCCCGGGTGGTTAGGAAGGCAGTCCTTAAATCAATTTCCTCCAAAAAATAATAAGCCAGGGTTACTTTACCACTGGATCTTTCTCAGCCGGTCCAGGGATCATATCAGGCTCTCAGAACTAACCAATATTCCACCAGGGTTCAATAGTAGACCTCTCTGTGGCAGCTGCAAGCTGGTTTTCAACAGCAGTCTTGGCTTTCTCCTCAGGCACTGGCCCTGTCCTGGCCCTCCCCTCAGGTACCGGCCCTGTCCTGGCCCTCCCCTCAGGTACTGGCCCTGTCCTGGCCCTCTCCTCAGGTACTGGCCCTGTCCTGGCCCTCCCCTCAGGTACTGGCCCTGTCCTGGCCCTCCCCTCAGGTACTGGCCCTGTCCTGGCCCTCCCCTCAGGTACTGGCCCTGTCCTGGCCCTCCCCTCAGGTACTGGCCCTGTCCTGGCCCTCCCCTCAGGTACTGGCCCTGTCCTGGCCCTCCCCTCAGGTACTGGCCCTGTCCTGGCCCTCCCCTCAGGCACTGGCCCTCCCCTCAGGCACTGGCCCTGTCCTGGGCCCTCTCCTCAGGTACTGGCCCTGTCCTGGCCCTCCCCTCAGGCACTGGCCCTGTCCTGGGCCCTCTCCTCAGGTACTGGCCCTGTCCTGGCCCTCTCCTCAGGCACTGGCCCTGTCCTGGCCCTCCCCTCAGGCACTGGCCCTCCCCTCAGGCACTGGCCCTGTCCTGGGCCCTCTCCTCAGGTACTGGCCCTGTCCTGGCCCTCCCCTCAGGCACTGGCCCTGTCCTGGCCCTCCCCTCAGGCACTGGCCCTGTCCTGGCCCTCCCCTCAGGCACTGGCCCTGTCCTGGCCCTCTCCTCAGGTACTGGCCCTGTCCTGGCCCTCCCCTCAGGTACTGGCCCTGTCCTGGCCCTCCCCTCAGGTACTGGCCCTGTCCTGGCCCTCCCCTCAGGTACTGGCCCTGTCCTGGCCCTCCCCTCAGGTACTGGCCCTGTCCTGGCCCTCCCCTCAGGTACTGGCCCTGTCCTGGCCCTCCCCTCAGGTACTGGCCCTGTCCTGGCCCTCCCCTCAGGTACTGGCCCTGTCCTGGCCCTCCCCTCAGGTACTGGCCCTGTCCTGGCCCTCCCCTCAGGCACTGGCCCTGTCCTGGCCCTTTCCTCAGGTACTGGCCCTGTCCTGGCCCTCCCCTCAGGCACTGGCCCTGTCCTGGCCCTCCCCTCAGGCACTGGCCCTGTCCTGGCCCTCCCCTCAGGTACTGGCCCTGTCCTGGCCCTCTCCTCAGGTACTGGCCCTGTCCTGGCCCTCCCCTCAGGTACTGGCCCTGTCCTGGCCCTCCCCTCAGGTACTGGCCCTGTCCTGGCCCTCCCCTCAGGTACTGGCCCTGTCCTGGCCCTCCCCTCAGGTACTGGCCCTGTCCTGGCCCTCCCCTCAGGTACTGGCCCTGTCCTGGCCCTCTCCTCAGGCACTGGCCCTGAAGGGATGCACCAGTTTCCTTTTTGAACTCCTGAGCAAATGGGTAGATTTGTCCAAAGATGTGCGGGTTAGGTTGATTTGGCCCTTAGTGGGATAAAATTGACCCTTAGTGTTAGGTAATTAAATACGTGGGGTTACGGGGATAGGGTGGGATATGTGTCGGTGCAGGCTCGATGGGCCAAAATGGCCTCTTTCTGCACTGTGGGGATTCTGTGATTCTGTGATTTGCCTCAGGTGTGTTGGAGGTGGGTGTGGCCGTCACCTGAACTGGAGTGAGAGGGGGACTTTGTCTCCGTCTGGTGGCCACATACCGTCCATCCACCACAAACCGCCCCCATAGCTCACAACCCCAACATCCATTGACCCTCCCGCTACACCCCAACATCCACTGACCCTCCCGCTACACCCCAACATCCACTGACCCTCCTCCTGCTACACCCCAACATCCATTGACCCCCTCGCTACACCCCAACATCCATTGACCCTCCCGCTACACCCCAACATCCATTGACCCTCCCGCTACACCCCAACATCCACTGACCCTCCCGCTACACCCCAACATCCATTGATCCTCCCGCTACACCCCAACATCCACTGACCCTCCCGCTACACCCCAACATCCACTGACCCTCCCGCTACACCCCAACATCCACTGACCCTCCCGCTACACCCCAACATCCATTGATCCTCCCGCTACACCCCAACATCCACTGACCCTCCCGCTACACCCCAACATCCACTGACCCTCCCGCTACACCCCAACATCCACTGACCCTCCCGCTACACCCCAACATCCATTGACCCTCCCGCTACACCCCAACATCCATTGACCCTCCCGCTACACCCCAACATCCACTGACCCTCCCGCTACACCCCAACATCCATTGATCCTCCCGCTACACCCCAACATCCATTGACCCTCCCCCGCTACACCCCAACATCCATTGACCCTCCCGCTACACCCCAACATCCACTGACCCTCCTGCTGCACCCCAACATCCATTGACCCTCCCGCTACACCCCAACATCCATTGATCCTCCCGCTACACCCCAACATCCATTGACCCTCCTCCCGCTACACCCCAACATCCATTGACCCTCCCCCCGCTACACCCCAACATCCACTGACCCTCCCCCGCTACACCCCAACATCCATTGACCCTCCCGCTACACCCCAACATCCATTGACTCTCCCCCGCTACACCCCAACATCCATTGACCCTCCCACTACACCCCAACATCCATTGACCCTCCCACTACACCCCAACATCCATTGACCCTCCCGCTACACCCCAACATCCATTGACCCTCCCGCTACACCCCAACATCCATTGACCCTCCCACTACACCCCAACATACATTGACCCTCCCGCTACACCCCAACATCCATTGACCCTCCCGCTACACCCCAACATCCACTGACCCTCCCGCTACACCCCAACATCCATTGACCCTCCCGCTACACCCCAACATCCATTGACCCTCCCGCTACACCCCAACATCCATTGACCCTCCCGCTACACCCCAACATCCATTGACCCTCCCCCGCTACACCCCAACATCCATTGACCCTCCCGCTACACCCCAACATCCACTGACCCTCCCGCTACACCCCAACATCCATTGACCCTCCCGCTACACCCCAACATCCATTGACCCTCCCGCTACACCCCAACATCCATTGACCCTCCCGCTACACCCCAACATCCATTGACCCTCCCGCTACACCCCAACATCCATTGACCCTCCCGCTACACCCCAACATCCATTGACCCTCCCGCTACACCCCAACATCCATTGACCCTCCCGCTGCACCCCAACATCCATTGACCCTCCTCCCGTTACACCCCAACATCCATTGACCCTCCCGCTACACCCCAACATCCATTGACCCTCCCGCTACACCCCAACATCCATTGACCCTCCCGCTACACCCCAACATCCATTGACCCTCCTCCCGCTACACCCCAACATCCACTGACCCTCCCGCTACACCCCAACATCCATTGATCCTCCCGCTACACCCCAACATCCATTGATCCTCCCGCTACACCCCAACATCCATTGACCCTCCTCCCGCTACACCCCAACATCCATTGACCCTCCCCCCGCTACACCCCAACATCCACTGACCCTCCCGCTACACCCCAACATCCACTGACCCTCCCGCTACACCCCAACATCCATTGACCCTCCCGCTACACCCCAACATCCATTGACCCTCCCGCTACACCCCAACATCCACTGACCCTCCCGCTACACCCCAACATCCACTGACCCTCCCGCTACACCCCAACATCCATTGACCCTCCCGCTACACCCCAACATCCATTGACCCTCCTGCTACACCCCAACATCCATTGACCCTCCCGCTACACCCCAACATCCATTGACCCTCCCGCTACACCCCAACATCCATTGACCATCCCGCTACACCCCAACATCCATTGACCCTCCCGCTACACCCCAACATCCATTGACCCTCCCGCTACACCCCAACATCCATTGACCCCCCTCTTCCCCCCCACCATAATCCACAAATACGTTAGCCCGAAATCCTCGTCTTCACCGAGCTCTCCAGTCGCCCAGCTCCTCCACACCATTGTCCCCCCCTCCTCCTCTCCCCTCCAATCCCCTACCCTCCCCTCCTCCTCTCCTCCCTCCCCTCCCCTCCTCCTCTCCCCTCCCCTCCCCTCCTCCTCTCCCCTCCCCTCCCCTCCTCCTCTCCCCTCCCGTCCTCCTCTCCCCTCCATCCTCTCCTCCAATCCCCTTCACTGCTCTGCTCCCCTCGCTCCTCCTTTCCCTCCTCCCCCTTGCTCCTCCTCTCCTCCACTCCCCTCCCCTCCAATCCCCTCCTCCCCCTCGACCGCTCCACCTCGCCCCTCCCTCTCCTCCCCGTCCCTTCACCCCTCCCTCTACTCCCTTCCCTCCCCTCCTCCCCCCCTCCTCCTGCAACCCCCTCCTCTCCCTCCCCACCTACCCCTCCCCACTCCGCTCTTCCTCCCCTCTCCTTCCTCTACCCCTCCTCCTCTCCCTACCCATCCCCTCCGCACCTTCAGCCTCTTCCCCCTCCCTCCCCTCCCTCCCCCCTCCTCCTCCGACTGATTTTACTCCTTGTCCTTCCGCAGGGCGACAGGAGGCGATCTCTTCGATTGGATCCTCGATCAGGGCTCCTACACTGAGAGAGACGCCAGCAATGTGATCCGACAGGTGCTGGAGACAGTGTCCTACCTACACTCCCTCCACATTGTGCATCGTAACATCAAGGTAAAATCCACTGTGACACACAGCGAGATATCTGTACACTGACTGGTGCCTCTCAGTCCCTCTCTCTCAGGGAGATATCTGTACACTGACTGGTGTCTCTCAGTCCCTCTCTCTCAGGGAGATATCTGTACACTGGCTGGTGTCTCTCAGTCCCCCTCTCTCAGGGAGATATCTGTACACTGACTGGTGTCTCTCAGTCCCTCTCTCTCTCAGGGAGATATCTGTACACTGACTGGTGTCTCTCAGTCCCTCTCTCTCAGGGAGATATCTGTACACTGACTGGTGTCTCTCAGTCCTCTCTCTCAGGGAAATATCTGCACACTGACTGGTGTCTCTCAGTCCCTCTCTCTCAGGGAGATATCTGTACACTGACTGGTGTCACTCAGTCCCTCTCTCTCTCAGGGAGATATCTGTACACTGACTGGTGTCTCTCAGCCCCTCTCTCTCAGGGAGATATCTGTACACTGACTGGTGTCTCTCAGTCCCCTCTCTCACTCACGGAGATACCTGTACACTGACTGGTGTCTCTCAGTCCCTCTCCCTCAGGGAGATATCAGTACACTGACTGGTGTCTCTCAGGGAGATATCTGTACACTGACTGGTGTCTCTCAGTCCTCTCTCTCAGGGAGATATCTGCACACTGACTGGTGTCTCTCAGTCCCTCTCTCTCAGGGAGATATCTGTACACTGACTGGTGTCTCTCAGTCCCTCTCTCTCTCAGGGAGATATCTGCACACTGACTGGTGTCTCTCAGTCCCTCTCTCTCAGGGAGATATCTGTACACTGACTGGTGTCACTCAGTCCCTCTCTCTCTCAGGGAGATATCTGTACACTGACTGGTGTCTCTCAGCCCCTCTCTCTCAGGGAGATATCTGTACACTGACTGGTGTCTCTCAGTCCCCTCTCTCACTCACGGAGATACCTGTACACTGACTGGTGTCTCTCAGTCCCTCTCTCTCAGGGAGATATCTGTACACTGACTGGTGTCTCTCAGTCCCTCTCCCTCAGGGAGATATCAGTACACTGACTGGTGTCTCTCAGGGAGATATCTGTACACTGACTGGTGTCTCTCAGTCCTCCTCTCTCAGGGAGATATCTGTACACTGACTGGTGTCTCTCAATCCCTCTCTCTCAGGGAGATATCTGCACACTGACTGGTGTCTCTCAGTCCCTCTCTCTCAGGGAGATATCTGTACACTGACTGGTGTCTCTCAATCCCTCTCTCTCAGGGAGATATCTGTACACTGACTGGTGTCTCTCAGTCCCTCTCTCCCTCAGGGAGATATCTGTACGCTGACTGGTGTCTCTCAGTCCCCACTCTCTCAGGGAGATATCTGTACACTGACTGGTGTCTCTCAGTCCCTCTCTCTCAGGGAGATATCTGTACACTGACTGGTGTCTCTCAGTCCCTCTCTCTCAGGGAGATATCTGTACACTGACTGGTGTCTCTCAGTCCCTCTCTCTCAGGGAGATATCTGTACACTGACTGGTGTCTCTCAGTCCCTCTCTCTCAGGGAGATATCTGTACACTGACTAGTGTCTCTCAGTCCTCTCTCTCAGGGAGATATGTGTACACTGACTGGTGTCTCTCAGTCGCTCTCTCTCAGGGAGATATCTGTACACTGACTGGTGTCTCTCAGTCCCTCTCTCTCAGGGAGATATCTGTACACTGACTGGTGTCTCTCAGTCCCTCTCTCTCAGGGAGATATCTGTACACTGACTGGTGTCTCTCAGTCCCTCTCTCTCAGGGAGATATCTGTACACTGACTGGTGTCTCTCAGTCCCTCTCCGTCAGGGAGATATCTGTAAACTGACTGGTGTCTCTCAGTCCCTCTCTCTCAGGGAGATATCTGTACATTGACTGGTGTCTCTCAGTCCCTCTCCGTCAGGGAGATATCTGTACACTGACTGGTGTCTCTCAGTCCCTCTCTCTCAGGGAGATATCTGTAAACTGACTGGTGTCTCTCAGTCCCTCTCTCTCAGGGAGATATCTGTACACTGACTGGTGTCTCTCAGTCCCTCTCCGTCAGGGAGATATCTGTACATTGACTGGTGTCTCTCAGTCCCTCTCTCTCAGGGAGATATCTGTAAACTGACTGGTGTCTCTCAGTCCCTCTCTCTCAGGGAGATATCTGTACACTGACTGGTGTCTCTCAGTCCCCTCTCTCTCAGGGAGATATCTGTACACTGACTGGTGTCTCTCAGTCCCTCTCCGTCAGGGAGATGGTTGAATGTGCTGCTGACGTCCTACGAGGAGAGGGTGGAGCGACGGAGGTAACTGCGATGGGGGGGGAAATGAAATTGCGTTCTTGTCCCTCCCTCTCACCACCCTTTGCCTTACAGTTGGAGAATCTCATGTACTACAGCCAGCAGAACCCGTCAAAGGTGGTGATTGGAGACTTCCACCTATCGCGATTCGAGAGAGGTCCGATCTCCGAACCCTGCGGAACGCCAGAATATCTGGGTAAGCCCAGCCCCTCACCCTCCCTCACCGCGCACAGCAAGATCCCTCTCCCTGTTCAAGCACCCCAAACCCCCTTCTGATTCTGAAATATCTCTTACGTAGTCCGTAGAATTAATTCTTTCTCTGTTCCCTCTGTGATGAGTTGCTGGTGAGGTGAATGCGGTGTTGTCCCTGGTCTCTCTGGAGCCCCAGATCTGTCTGTTCATCAACAGGCAGAAACCGCAAACGCTGCGATTGACCTTGATTATAGAAATATAAAGTTCTACTGTGCCAGAAACATAGAAACATAGAAGATAGGAGCAGGAGTAGGCCATTCGGCCCCTCGAGCCTACATAAGAACATAAGAAATAGGAGCAGGAGTAGGCCAATCGGCCCCTCGAGCCTGCTCCGCCATTCAATAAGATCATGGCTGATCTGATCCTAACCGCCAATCTACTATCACAGAACTATCTCCCGAATCTAACAGCATTAGACACACGAAATAGAAGCAGGATCAGGCTACACGGCCCCTGGGCCCGCTCCGCTACCCACAGGGCCATGACCGATCCGAACCTAGACTCATGTCCAAATTCCTGCCCGCTCCCCGTAACCCTTTACTTCTAGGAAACTGTCTATTTCTGTTTTAAATTTATGTAATGATGTAGCTTCTATAGCTTTTTGGGGCAGCATATTCCATGGACCTACCACCCTCTGAGTGAAGTAGTTCCTCCTCATCTCAGTTTTGAAAGAGCAGCCCCTTATTCTAAGATTATGCCCCCTCGTTCTAGTTTCACCCTGCTCCGCCATTCAATGAGATCATGGCTGATCATCCAAATTCAGTACCCTGTCCCTGCTTTCTCCCCATATCCCTTGATCCCTTTAGCCTTAAGAAATATATCCAACTCCTTCTTGAATATATTTAATGAATTGGCCTGCACTGCCTTGTGTGGTAGAGAATTCCACAGGTTCACCACTCTCTGGGTGAAGAAATTCCTCCTCATCTCTGCCCTAAATGGCTTACCCCTTATCCTTAGACTGTGACCCCTGGTTCTGGACTCCCCCGCTGTCGGGAACAGCCTTCCTGCATCTAGTCTGTCTAGTCCTGTTAGAATTTTATAAGTTTCAATGAGATCCCCTCTCATTCTTCTAAACTCCAGCGAGTATAAGCCCAATCGACCCAATCTCTCCTCATACGTCATTCCTGCCATCCCAGGTATCAGTCTGGTGAATCTTCGCTGCACTCCCTCCATGGCAAGAACATCCTTCCTCAGATAAGGCGACCAAAACTGCACACAATACTCAAGGTGGGGTCTCACCAAGGCCCTGTACAACTGCAGCAAGACATCCTTGCTCCTGTGCTCAAACCCTCTCGCTACGAAGGCCAACATACCATTTGCCTTCTTAACCGCCTGCTGCACCTGCATGCTTACCTTCAGCGACTGGTGCACAAGGACACCCAGGTCTCGTTGCACTTCCCCTTCTCCCAATCTATTGCCATTCAGATAATAATCTGCCTTCCTGTTTTTGCCACCAAAGTGGATAACCTCGCATTTATCCACATTGCACTGCATCTGCCCAATCGCCCAACCTGTCCAAATCATCCTGGAGTTTCTCGGCATCCTCCTCACAGCACACACGCCCACCCAGCTTTGTGTCGTCTGCAAACTTGGAGATATTATATCTAGTTCCCTCGTCTAGATCATTAATATATATTGTGAATAGCTGGGGTCCTAGCACCGATCCCTGCGGTACCCCACTAGTCACTACCTGCCACTCAGAAAAAGACCCGTTTATTCCAACTCTTTGCTTCCTGTCTGCCAACCAGTTCTTTATCCAAGTCAGTACCTTACCCCCAATCCCTTCAGCATTGCTCCTGATGTGTGTCTCACCTCCTGACTCCCCAAAGCCTTTCCACCATCTACAAGGCACAAGTCAGGAGTGTGATGGAATACTCTCCACTTGCCTGGATGAGTTGCAGCTCCGACAACACTCGAGAAGCTCGACACCATCCAGGACAAAGCAGCCCGCTTGATCGGCACCCCGTCCACCACCTTAAACATTCACTCCCTCCACCACCGGCGCACCGTGGCTGCAGTGTGGACCATCTACAAGATGCACTGCAGCAACTCGCCAAGGCTTCTTCGGCAGCACCTCCCAAACCCGCGACCTCTTCCACCTAGAAGGACAAGGGCAGCAGGCGCACGGGAACACCACCACCTCCAAGTTCCCCTCCGAGTCACACACACCATCCCGACTTGGAAATATATCGGCCGTTCCTTCATCGTCGCTGGGTCAAAATCCTGGAACTCCCTCCCTAACAGCGCTGTGGGAGCACCTTCACCACACGGACTGCAGCGGTTCAAGAAGGCGGCTCACCACCACCTTCTCAAGGGCGACTAGTGATGGGCAATAAATGCTGGGCCTCGCCAGCGACGCCCACATCCCAGTGAATGAATTTTTTTAAAAAGCATACGGATCAGCAAAGGCCCTGGCTCCATCCTCGGTCTAGTGCTGCGCCGGGCCCGATCTCAGGCTGGGTGGGGGCGGAAAGGGGCTACAATCGGGCTTGGTCCTCCCTGGAGTTGGGGAGGGGGTTAAAATCAGACGGGAGTCGTTGCTCCTGATCACCGGCCAGCGACTCCCGCTGGGAATTGCGCGCGGACAGCGAGCGAGGGACAGGATCGGGCTCGGGTGTGATGCCCACCCAGGTCGAATTGCCGATTTATGCTGAGCGGGCTCGCACGTGAATAACTGCCTCGTTAGGGGCGGTCGGGGGGGGGGGGTTTCCGGCCTTCGGATGTTAGCTGCACCCCCCGCGAGCACAAACTGCTCGAGCTCTGATTCGAGTGGCGCGCCTACCCTCGTTCTGTCTCTCTTTCTCTTTCTCTCCTTTCCGTCTCTCTCGCAGCTCCCGAAGTCGTGGCCCGCCACAGGTACGGACGTCCCGTCGACTGCTGGGCTGTCGGAGTCATCATGTACATCCTGTGAGTACGCACGGGCGCCAGGGATTCGACCCCAGACACGCCCCGCCCCTCTCCTTCCCTCTGCTCCCTCCTTCCCCTCCTCCCTCTACCGGAGGCGCCGGACACTCTCTGGAGTACGGCAGTTCCACGGACGACGGACAGCCTCTGCCGCCTCGTCCGTTCCGTCGGCAGGATATTCGACTGCGGAGGCGGCGCGGGACAGTCCCTCCCCCGTTGTTCCCACACTGTTGTAATGTAGGAAACGTGGCAGCCAATTTCCGCACAGCAAGCTCCCACAAACAGCAATGTGCTCCTGGCCAAATCATCTGTGTTTAGTGATGTTGGTTGAGGGATAAATATTGGCCCCAGGACAGCAGAGAGAACTCCCCCTGGCTCTACTTCCAATAGTGGCCATGGGATCGTTTACGTCCAACTGAGAGAGCAGACGGGGCCTCGGTTTAACGTCTCATCTGAAAGACGGCACCTCTGATAGTGCGGCGCTCCCTCAGTACCGCCCCTCCGACAGTGCGGCGCTCCCTCAGTACTC
>NW_028225185.1:31810209-31832625 GCF_052327205.1 Somniosus microcephalus
AGGGAGCGCTGCACTGTCGGAGGGGCGGTACTGAGGGAGCGCTGCACTGTCGGAGGGGCGGTACTGAGGGAGCGCTGCACTGTCGGAGGGGCGGTACTGAGGGAGCGCCGTACTGTCGGAGGGGCGGTACTGAGGGAGCACCGCACTGTCGGAGGGGCGGTACTGAGGGAGCACCGCACTGTCGGAGGGGTGGTACTGAGGGAGCGCCGCACTGTCGGAGGGGCGGTACTAAGGGAGCGCCGCACTGTCGGAGGGGGGGTACTGAGGGAGCGCCGCACTGTCGGAGGGGGAGTACTGAGGGAGCGCCGCACTGTCGGAGGGGCGGTACTGAGGGAGCGCCGCACTATCAGAGGTGCCGTCTTTCAGATGAGACGCTAAACCGAGGCCCCGTCTGCTCTCTCAGTTGGACGTAAACGATCCCATGGCCACTATTGGAAGTAGAGCAGGGGGAGTTCTCTCTGCTGTCCTGGGGCCAATATTTATCCCTCAACCAACATCACTAAACACAGATGATTTGGCCAGGAGCACATTGCTGTTTGTGGGAGCTTGCTGTGCGGAAATTGGCTGCCACGTTTCCTACATTACAACAGTGTGGGAACAACGGGGGAGGGACTGTCCCGCGCCGCCTCCGCAGTCGAATATCCTGCCGACGGAACGGACGAGGCGGCAGAGGCTGTCCGTCGTCCGTGGAACTGCCGTACTCCAGAGAGTGTCCGGCGCCTCCGGTAGAGGGAGGAGGGGAAGGAGGGAGCAGAGGGAAGGAGAGGGGAGGGGCGTGTCTGGGGTCGAATCCCTGGCGCCCGTGCGTACTCACAGGATGTACATGATGACTCCGACAGCCCAGCAGTCGACGGGACGTCCGTACCTGTGGCGGGCCACGACTTCGGGAGCTGCGAGAGAGACAGAAAGGAGAGAAAGAGAAAGAGAGACAGAACGAGGGTAGGCGCGCCACTCGAATCAGGGCTCGAGCAGTTTGTGCTCGCGGGGGGTGCAGCTAACATCCGAAGGCCGGAAACCCCCCCCCCCCCCCACCGCCCCTAACGAGGCAGTTATTCACGCGCGAGCCCGCTGAGCATAAATCGGCAATTCGACCTGGGTGGGCATCACACCCGAGCCCGATCCTGTCCCTCGCTCGCTGTCCGCGCGCAATTCGCAGCGGGAGTCGCTGGCCGGTGATCAGGAGCAACGACTCCCGTCTGATTTTAACCCCCTCCCCAACTCCAGGGAGGACCAAGCCCGATTGTAGCCCCTTTCCGCCCCCACCCAGCCTGAGATCGGGCCCGGCGCAGCACTAGACCGAGGATGGAGCCAGGGCCTTTGCTGATCCGTATGCTTTTTTTAAAAATTCATTCGCTGGGATGTGGGCTTCGCTGGCGAGGCCCAGCATTTATTGCCCATCCCTAGTCACCCCTTGAGAAGGTGGTGGTGAGCCGCCTTCGTGAACCGCTGCAGTCCGTGTGGTGAAGGTGCTCCCACAGCGCTGTTAGGGAGGGAGTTCCAGGATTTTGACCCAGCGACGATGAAGGAACGGCCGATATATTTCCAAGTCGGGATGGTGTGTGACTTGGAGGGGAACTTGGAGGTGGTGGTGTTCCCGTGCGCCTGCTGCCCTTGTCCTTCTAGGTGGAAGAGGTGGCGGGTTTGGGAGGTGCTTCCGAAGAAGCCTTGGCGAGTTACTGCAGTGCATCTTGTAGATGGTCCACACTGCAGCCACGGTGCGCCGGTGGTGGAGGGAGTGAATGTTTAAGGTGGTGGACGGGGTGCCAATCAAGCGGGCTGCTTTGTCCTGGATGGTGTCGAGCTTCTCGAGTGTTGTTGGAGCTGCAACTCATCCAGGCAAGTGGAGAGTATTCCATCACACTCCTGACTTGTGCCTTGTAGATGGTGGAAAGGCTTTGGGGAGTCAGGAGGTGAGACAAACATCAGGAGCAATGCTGAAGGCTGGTCCAGCACATTATCAAACGGATGAATGACGGTATTATAACAGATAAGAGATTAGCGTGTAAAGTTAAGGCACATGGGATTGGGGGTAAGGTACTGACTTGGATAGAGAACTGGTTGGCAGACAGGAAGCAAAGAGTTGGAATAAACGGGTCTTTTTCCGAGTGGCAGGCAGTGACTAGTGGGGTACCGCAGGGATCGGTGCTAGGACCCCAGCTATTCACAATATATATTAATGTTCTAGACGAGGGAACTAGATGTAATATCTCCAAGTTTGCAGACGACACAAAGCTGGGTGGGCGTGTGTGCTGTGAGGAGGATGCCGAGAAACTCCAGTATGATTTGGACAGGTTGGGTGATTGGGCAGATGCAGTATAACGTGGATAAATGCGAGCTTATCCACTTTGGTGGCAAAAACAGGAAGGCAGATTATTATCTGAACGGCAATAGATTGGGAGAAGGGG
The DNA here is from genome assembly GCF_052327205.1 of Somniosus microcephalus. Classification (NCBI taxonomy): domain Eukaryota; kingdom Metazoa; phylum Chordata; class Chondrichthyes; order Squaliformes; family Somniosidae; genus Somniosus; species Somniosus microcephalus. The sequence goes on from NW_028225185.1 coordinate 31,812,615, forward strand.
AAGTGCAACGAGACCTGGGTGTCCTTGTGCACCAGTCGCTGAAGGTAAGCATGCAGGTGCAGCAGGCGGTTAAGAAGGCAAATGGTTTGTTGGCCTTCGTAGCGAGAGGGTTCGAGTACAGGAACAAGGATGTCTTGCTGCAGTTGTACAGAGCCTTGGTGAGATCACACCTTGAGTATTGTGTGCAGTTTTGGTCACCTTATCTGAGGAAGGATGTTCTTGCCATGGAGGGAGTGCAGCGAAGATTCACCAGACTGATACCTGGGATGGCAGGAATGACGTATGAGGAGAGATTGGGTCGATTGGGCTTATACTCGCTGGAGTTTAGAAGAATGAGAGGGGATCTCATTGAAACTTATAAAATTCTAACAGGACTAGACAGACTAGATGCAGGAAGGCTGTTCCCGACAGCGGGGGAGTCCAGAACCAGGGGTCACAGTCTAAGGATAAGGGGTAGGCCATTTAGGGCAGAGATGAGGAGGAATTTCTTCACCCAGAGAGTGGTGAACCTATGGAATTCTCTACCACAGAAGGCAGTGGAGGCCAATTCATTAAATATATTCAAGAAGGAGTTGGATATATTTCTTAAGGCTAAAGGGATCAAGGGATATGGGGAGAAAGCAGGGACAGGGTACTGAATTTGGATGATCAGCCATGATCTCATTGAATGGCGGAGCAGGGTGAAACTAGAACGAGGGGGCATAATCTTAGAATAAGGGGCTGCTCTTTCAAAACTGAGATGAGGAGGAACTACTTCACTCAGAGGGTGGTAGGTCCATGGAATATGCTGCCCCAAAAAGCTGTAGAAGCTACATCATTACATAAATTTAAAACAGAAATAGACAGTTTCCTAGAAGTAAAGGGTTACGGGGAGCGGGCAGGAATTTGGACATGAGTCTAGGTTCGGATCGGTCATGGCCCTGTGGGTAGCGGAGCGGGCCCAGGGGCCGTGTAGCCTGATCCTGCTTCTATTTCGTGTGTCTAATGCTGTTAGATTCGGGAGATAGTTCTGTGATAGTAGATTGGCGGTTAGGATCAGATCAGCCATGATCTTATTGAATGGCGGAGCAGGCTCGAGGGGCCGATTGGCCTACTCCTGCTCCTATTTCTTATGTTCTTATGTAGGCTCGAGGGGCCGAATGGCCTACTCCTGCTCCTATCTTCTATGTTTCTATATTTCTGGCACAGAAGAACTTTATATTTCTATAATCAAGGTCAATCGCAGCGTTTGCGGTTTCTGCCTGTTGATGAACAGACAGATCTGGGGCTCCAGAGAGACCAGGGACAACACCGCATTCACCTCACCAGCAACTCATCACAGAGGGAACAGAGAAAGAATTAATTCTACGGACTACGTAAGAGATATTTCAGAATCAGAAGGGGGTTTGGGGTGCTTGAACAGGGAGAGGGATCTTGCTGTGCGCGGTGAGGGAGGGTGAGGGGCTGGGCTTACCCAGATATTCTGGCGTTCCGCAGGGTTCGGAGATCGGACCTCTCTCGAATCGCGATAGGTGGAAGTCTCCAATCACCACCTTTGACGGGTTCTGCTGGCTGTAGTACATGAGGTTCTCCAACTGTAAGGCAAAGGGTGGTGAGAGGGAGGGACAAGAACGCAATTTCAATTCCCCCCCATCGCAGTTACCTCCGTCGCTCCACCCTCTCCTCGTAGGACGTCAGCAGCACATTCAACCATCTCCCTGACGGAGAGGGACTGAGAGACACCAGTCAGTGTACAGATATCTCCCTGAGAGAGAGGGGACTGAGAGACACCAGTCAGTGTACAGATATCTCCCTGAGAGAGAGGGACTGAGAGACACCAGTCAGTGTACAGATATCTCCCTGAGAGAGAGGGACTGAGAGACACCAGTCAGTGTACAGATATCTCCCTGAGAGAGAGGGGACTGAGAGACACCAGTCAGTGTACAGATATCTCCCTGAGGGAGAGGGACTGAGAGACACCAGTCAGTGTACAGATATCTCCCTGAGAGAGAGGGACGGAGAGACACCAGTCAGTGTACAGATATCTCCCTGAGAGAGAGGGGACTGAGAGACACCAGTCAGTGTACAGATATCTCCCTGAGAGAGAGGGATTGAGAGACACCAGTCAGTGTACAGATATCTCCCTGAGAGAGAGGGGACTGAGACACCAGTCAGTGTACAGATATCTCCCTGAGAGAGAGGGGACTGAGAGACACCAGTCAGTGTACAGATATCTCTCTGAGAGAGAGGGACTGAGAGACACCAGTCAGTGTACAGATATCTCTCTGAGGGAGAGGTACTGAGTGACACCAGTCAGTGTACAGATATCTCCCTGAGAGAGAGGGACTGAGAGACACCAGTCAGTGTACAGATATCTCTCTGAGGGAGAGGTACTGAGTGACACCAGTCAGTGTACAGATATCTCCCTGAGAGAGAGGGACTGAGAGACACCAGTCAGTGTACAGATATCTCCCTGAGAGAGAGGGACTGAGAGACACCAGTCAGTGTACAGATATCTCCCTGAGAGAGAGGGACTGAGAGACACCAGTCAGTGTACAGATATCTCCCTGAGAGAGAGGGACTGAGAGACACCAGTCAGTGTACAGATATCTCCTGAGAGAGAGGGACTGAGAGACACCAGTCAGTGTACAGATATCTCCCTGAGAGAGAGGGGACTGAGAGACACCAGTCTGTGTACAGATATCTCCCTGAGGGAGAGGGGACTGAGAGACACCAGTCAGTGTACAGATATCTCCCTGAGAGAGAGAGGGACTGAGAGACACCAGTCAGTGTACAGATATCTCCCTGAGAGAGAGGGGACTGAGAGACACCAGTCAGTGTACAGATATCTCCCTGAGAGAGAGGGGACTGAGAGACACCAGTCTGTGTACAGATATCTCCCTGAGGGAGAGGGGACTGAGAGACACCAGTCAGTGTACAGATATCTCCCTGAGAGAGAGAGGGACAGAGAGACACCAGTCAGTGTACAGATATCTCCCTGAGAGAGAGGGGACTGAGAGACACCAGTCAGTGTACAGATATCTCCCTGAGAGAGAGGGACTGAGAGACACCAGTCAGTGTACAGATATCTCCCTGAGAGAGAGGGGACTGAGAGACACCAGTCAGTGTACAGATATCTCCCTGAGAGAGAGGGACTGAGAGACACCAGTCAGTGTACAGATATCTCCCTGAGAGAGAGGGACTGAGAGACACCAGTCAGTGTACAGATATCTCCCTGAGAGAGAGGGGACTGAGAGACACCAGTCAGTGTACAGATATCTCCCTGACGGAGAGGGACTGAGAGACACCAGTCAGTGTACAGATATCTCCCTGAGGGAGAGGGACTGAGAGACACCAGTCAGTGTACAGATATCTCCCTGAGAGAGAGGGGACTGAGAGACACCAGTCAGTGTACAGATATCTCCCTGAGAGAGAGGGGACTGAGAGACACCAGTCAGTGTACACATATCTCCCTGAGAGAGAGGGACTGAGAGACACCAGTCAGTGTACAGATGTCTCCCTGAGAGAGAGAGGGACTGAGACACCAGTCAGTGTACAGATATCTCCCTGAGAAAGAGGGGACTGAGAGACAACAGTCAGTGTACAGATATCTCCCTGAGAGAGAGGGACTGAGAGACACCAGTCAGTGTACAGATATCTCCCTGAGGGAGAGGGACTGAGAGACACCAGTCAGTGTACAGATATCTCCCTGAGAGAGAGGGGACTGAGAGACACCAGTCAATGTACAGATATCTCCCTGAGAGAGAGGGACTGAGAGACACCAGTCAGTGTACAGATATCTCCCTGAGGGAGAGGGACTGAGAGACACCAGTCAGTGTACAGATATCTCCCTGAGAGAGAGGGGACTGAGAGACACCAGTCAGTGTACAGATATCTCCCTGAGAGAGAGGGACTGAGAGACACCAGTCAGTGTACAGATATCTCCCTGAGAGAGAGGGACTGAGAGACACCAGTCAGTGTACAGATATCTCCCTGAGAGAGAGGGACTGAGAGACACCAGTCAGTGTACAGATATCTCCCTGAGAGAGAGGGGACTGAGAGACACCAGTCAGTGTACAGATATCTCCCTGACGGAGAGGGACTGAGAGACACCAGTCAGTGTACAGATATCTCCCTGAGAGAGAGGGGACTGAGAGACACCAGTCAGTGTACAGATATCTCCCTGAGAGAGAGGGGACTGAGAGACACCAGTCAGTGTACAGATATCTCCCTGAGGGAGAGGGACTGAGAGACACCAGTCAGTGTACAGATATCTCCCTGAGGGAGAGGGACTGAGAGACACCAGTCAGTGTACAGATATCTCCCTGAGAGAGAGGGGACTGAGAGACACCAGTCAGTGTACAGATATCTCCCTGAGAGAGAGGGGACTGAGAGACACCAGTCAGTGTACAGATATCTCCCTGAGAGAGAGGGGACTGAGAGACACCAGTCAGTGTACAGATATCTCCCTGAGAGAGAGGGGACTGAGAGACACCAGTCAGTGTACAGATATCTCCCTGAGAGACACCAGTCAGTGTACAGATATCTCCCTGAGAGAGAGGGGACTGAGAGACACCAGTCAGTGTACAGATATCTCCCTGAGGGAGAGGGACTGAGAGACACCAGTCAGTGTACAGATATCTCCCTGAGGGAGAGGGACTGAGAGACACCAGTCAGTGTACAGATATCTCCCTGAGAGAGAGGGGACTGAGAGACACCAGTCAGTGTACAGATATCTCTCTGAGAGAGAGGGGACTGAGAGACACCAGTCAGTGTACAGATATCTCCCTGAGAGAGAGGGGACTGAGAGACACCAGTCAGTGTACACATATCTCCCTGAGAGAGAGGGACTGAGAGACACCAGTCAGTGTACAGATGTCTCCCTGAGAGAGAGAGGGACTGAGACACCAGTCAGTGTACAGATATCTCCCTGAGAAAGAGGGGACTGAGAGACACCAGTCAGTGTACAGATATCTCCCTGAGAGAGAGGGACTGAGAGACACCAGTCAGTGTACAGATATCTCCCTGAGGGAGAGGGACTGAGAGACACCAGTCAGTGTACAGATATCTCCCTGAGAGAGAGGGACTGAGAGACACCAGTCAGTGTACAGATATCTCCCCGAGGGAGAGGGACTGAGAGACACCAGTCAGTGTACAGATATCTCCCTGAGAGAGAGGGGACTGAGAGACACCAGTCAGTGTACAGATATCTCCCTGAGAGAGGGGACTGAGAGACACCAGTCAGTGTACAGATATCTCCCTGCGAGAGAGGGACTGAGAAACACCAGTCAGTGTACAGATATCTCCCTGAGAGAGAGGGACTGTGAGACACCAGTCAGTGTACAGATATCTCCCTGAGAGAGAGGGGACTGAGAGACACCAGTCAGTGTACAGATATCTCCCTGCGAGAGAGGGACTGAGAGACACCAGTCAATGTACAGGTATCTCCCTGAGAGAGAGGGGACTGAGAGACACCAGTCAGTGTACAGATATCTCCCTGAGAGAGAGGGGACTGAGAGACACCAGTCAGTGTACAGATATCTCCCTGAGAGAGAGGGACTGAGAGACACTAGTCAGTGTTCAGATATCTCCCTGAGAGAGAGGGACTGAGAGACACCAGTCAGTGCACAGATATCTCCCTGAGAGAGAGGGACTGAGAGACACCAGTCAGTGTACAGATATCTCCCTGTGAGAGAGGGACTGAGAGACACCAGTCAGTGTTCAGATATTTCCCTGAGAGAGAGGGACTGAGAGACACCAGTCAGTGTACAGATATCTCCCTGAGAGAGAGGGGACTGAGAGACACCAGTCAGTGTACAGATATCTCCCTGAGAGAGAGGGACTGAGAGACACCAGTCAGTGTACAGATATCTCCCCGAGGTAGAGGGGACTGAGAGACACCAGTCAGTGTACAGGTAGCTCCATGAGAGAGAGGGACTGAGAGACACCAGTCAGTGTACAGATATCTCCCTGTGAGAGGGACTGAGAGACACCAGTCAGTGTACAGATATCTCCCTGAGAGAGAGGGACTGAGAGACACCAGTCAGTGTACAGATATCTCCCTGAGAGAGAGGGACTGAGAGACACCAGTCAGTGTACAGATATCTCCCTGAGAGAGAGGGACTGAGAGACACCAGTCAGTGTACAGATATCTCCCTGAGAGAGAGGGACTGAGAGACACCAGTCAGTGTACAGATATCTCCCTGTGAGAGAGGGACTGAGAGACACCAGTCAGTGTTCAGATATTTCCCTGAGAGAGAGGGACTGAGAGACACCAGTCAGTGTACAGATATCTCCCCGAGGGAGAGGGGACTGAGAGACACCAGTCAGTGTGCAGATATCTCCCTGAGAGAGAGGGACTGAGAGACACCAGTCAGTGTACAGATATCTCCCTGAGAGAGAGGGACTGAGAGACACCAGTCAGTGTACAGATATCTCCCTGTGAGAGAGGGACTGAGAGACACCAGTCAGTGTACAGATATCTCCCTGAGAGAGAGGGACTGAGAGACACCAGTCCGTGTCCAGATATCTCCCTGAGAGAGAGGGACTGAGAGACACCAGTCAGTGTACAGATATCTCCCTGAGAGAGAGGGGACTGAGAGACACCAGTCAGTGTACAGATATCTCCCTGAGAGAGAGAGGGACTGAGAGACACCAGTCAGTGAACAGATATCTCCCTGAGAGAGAGGGACTGAGAGACACCAGTCAGTGTACAGATATCTCCTGGAGAGAGAGGGGACTGAGAGACACCAGTCAGTGTACAGATATCTCCCTGAGAGAGAGGGGACGGAGAGACACCAGTCAGTGTACAGATATCTCCCTGAGAGAGAGGGGACTGAGAGACACCAGTCAGTGTACAGATAGCTCCCTGAGCGAGAGGGACTGAGAGACACCAGTCAGTGTACAGATATCTACGTGAGGGAGGGGGACTGAGAGACACCAGTCAGTGTACAGATATCTCCCTGAGAGAGAGGGGACTGAGAGACACCAGTCAGTGTACAGATATCTCCCTGAGGGAGAGGGGACTGAGAGACACCAGTCAGTGTACAGATATCTCCCTGAGAGAGAGGGACTGAGAGACACCAGTCAGTGTACAGATATCTCCCTGTGAGAGAGGGGACTGAGAGACACCAGTCAGTGTACAGATATCTCCCTGAGAGAGAGGGACTGAGAGACACCAGTCAGTGTACAGATATCTCCCTGAGAGAGAGGGACTGAGAGACACCAGTCAGTGTACAGATATCTCCCTGAGAGAGAGGGACTGAGAGACACCAGTCAGTGTTCAGATATTTCCCTGAGAGAGAGGGACTGAGAGACGGCAGTCAGTGTACAGATATCTCCCCGAGGGAGAGGGGACTGAGAGACACCAGTCAGTGTACAGATATGTCCCTGTGAGAGAGGGACTGAGAGACACCAGTCAGTGTACAGATATCTCCCTGAGAGAGAGGGGACTGAGAGACACCAGTCAGTGTACAGATATCTCCCTGAGGGAGAGGGGACTGAGAGACACCAGTCAGTGTACAGATATCTCCCTGAGAGAGAGGGACTGAGAGACACCAGTCATTGTTCAGATATCTCCCTGAGGGAGAGGGGACTGAGAGACACCAGTCAGTGTACAGATATCTCCCTGAGAGAGAGGGGACTGAGAGACACCAGTCAGTGTACAGATATCTCCCTGAGGGAGAGGGGACTGAGAGACACCAGTCAGTGTACAGATATCTCCCTGAGAGAGAGGGACTGAGAGACACCAGTCAGTGTTCAGATATTTCCCTGAGAGAGAGGGACTGAGAGACACCAGTCAGTGTACAGATATCTCCCTGAGAGAGAGGGACTGAGAGACACCAGTCAGTGTACAGATATCTCCCTGAGGGAGAGGGGACTGAGAGACACCAGTCAGTGTACAGATATCTCCCTGTGAGAGAGGGACTGAGAGACACCAGTCAGTGTTCAGATATTTCCCTGAGAGAGAGGGGACTGAGAGACACCAGTCAGTGTACAGATATCTCCCTGAGGGAGAGGGACTGAGAGGCGGCAGTCAGTGTACAGATATCTCCCTGAGAGAGAGGGACTGAGAGACACCAGTCAGTGTACAGATATCTCCCTGAGAGAGAGGGGACTGAGAGACACCAGTCAGTGTACAGATATCTCCCTGAGAGAGAGGGACTGAGAGACACCAGTCAGTGTACAGATATCTCCCCGAGGGAGAGGGGACTGAGAGACACCAGTCAGTGTACAGATATGTCCCTGTGAGAGAGGGACTGAGAGACACCAGTCAGTGTACAGATTTCTCCCTGAGAGAGAGGGACTGAGAGACACCAGTCAGTGTACAGATATCTCCCTGAGAGAGAGGGACTGAGAGACACCAGTCAGAGTACAGATATCTCACTGAGAGAGAGGGACTGAGAGACACCAGTCAGTGTACAGATATCTCCCTGAGAGAGAGGGACTGAGAGCCACCAGTCAGTGTACAGATATCTCCCTGAGAGAGAGGGACTGAGAGACACCAGTCAGTGTACAGATATCTCCCTGAGAGAGAGGGACTGAGGGACACCAGTCAGTGTACAGATATCTCCCTGAGAGAGAGGGACTGAGAGACACCAGTCAGTGTACAGATATCTCCCTGAGAGAGAGGGACTGAGAGACACCAGTCAGTGTACAGATATCTCCCTGTGAGAGAGGGACTGAGAGACACCAGTCAGTGTACAGATATCTCCCTGAGAGAGAGGGGCTGAGAGACACCAGTCCGTGTGCAGATACCTCCCTGAGAGAGAGGGACTGAGAGACACCAGTCAGTGGACAGATATCTCCCTGTGAGAGAGGGACTGAGAGACACCAGTCAGTCTACAGATATCTCCCTGAGAGAGAGAGGGGACTGAGACACACCAGTCAGTGTACAGATATCTCCCTGAGAGAGAGGGACTGAGAGACACCAGTCAGAGTACAGATATATCACTGAGAGAGAGGGACTGAGAGACACCAGTCAGTGTACAGATATCTCCCTGAGAGAGAGGGACTGAGAGACACCAGTCAGTGTACAGATATCTCCGAGAGAGAGGGACTGAGAGACACCAGTCAGTGTACAGGTATCTCCCTGAGAGAGAGGGGACTGAGAGACACCAGTCAGTGTACAGATATCTCCCTGAGAGAGAGGGGACTGAGAGACACCAGTCAGTGTACAGATATCTCCCTGAGAGAGAGGGACTGAGAGACACTAGTCGGTGTACAGATATCTCCCTGAGAGAGAGGGACTGAGAGACACCAGTCAGTGTACAGATATCTCACTGAGAGAGAGGGACTGAGAGACACCAGTCAGTGTAGATATCTCCCTGAGAGAGAGGGGGACTGAGAGACACCAGTCAGTGTACAGATATCTCCCTGAGAGAGAGGGACTGAGAGACACCAGTCAGTGTACAGATATCTCCCTGAGGGAGAAGGGGACTGAGAGACACCAGTCAGTGTACAGATATCTCCCTGAGGGAGAGGGGGACTGAGAGTCACCAGTCAGTGTACAGATATCTCCCTGAGAGAGAGGGACTGAGAGACACCAGTCAGTGTACAGATATCTCCCTGAGAGAGAGGGACTGAGAGACACCAGTCAGTTTACAGATATCTCCCTGAGAGAGAGGGACTGAGAGACACCAGTCAGTGTACAGATATCTCTCTGAGGGAGAGGGACTGAGAGACACCAGTCAGTGTACAGATATCTCCCTGAGAGAGAGGGGACTGAGAGACACCAGTCAGTGTACAGATATCTCCCTGAGAGAGAGGGGACTGAGAGACACCAGTCAGTGTACAGATATCTCCCTGAGAGAGGGACTGAGAGACACCAGTCAGTTTACAGATATCTCCCTGAGAGAGAGGGACTGAGAGACACCAGTCAGTGTACAAATATCTCCCCGTGAGAGAGGGACTGAGAGACACCAGTCAGTGTACAGATATCTCCCTGAGAGAGAGGGGACTGGGAGACACCAGTCAGTGTGCAGATATCTCCCTGAGAGAGAGGGACTGAGCGACACCAGTCAGTGTACAGATATCTCTCTGAGAGAGAGGGGACTGAGAGACACCAGTCAGTGTACGGATATCTCCCTGAGAGAGAGAGAGGGGACTGAGAGACACCAGTCAGTGTACAGATATCTCCCTGAGAGAGAGGGACTGAGAGACACCAGTCAGTGTAGAGATATCTCCCTGAGAGAGAGGGGACTGAGAGACACCAGTCAGTGTACAGATATCTCCCTGAGAGAGAGGGACTGAGAGACACCAGTCAGTGTACAGATATCTCCCTGAGAGAGAGGGACTGAGAGACACCAGTCAGTGTACAGATATCTCCCTGAGAGAGAGGGACTGTGAGACACCAGTCAGAGTACAGATATCTCACTGAGAGAGAGGGACTGAGAGACACCAGTCAGTGTAGATATCTCCCTGAGAGAGAGGGGGACTGAGAGACACCAGTCAGTGTACAGATATCTCCCTGAGAGAGAGGGACTGAGAGACACCAGTCAGTGTACAGATATCTCCCTGAGAGAGAGGGGCTGAGAGACACCAGTCAGTGTACAGATATCTCCCTGAGAGAGAGGGGGCTGAGAGACACCAGTCAGTGTACAGATATCTCCCTGAGAGAGAGGGGACTGAGAGACACCAGTCAGTCTACAGATATCTCCCTGAGAGAGAGGGAGTGAGAGACACTAGTCAGTGTACAGATATCTCCCTGAGAGAGAGGGACTGAGAGACACCAGTCAGTGTACAGATATCTCCCTGAGAGAGAGAGGGACTGAGAGACACCAGTCAGTGTACAGATATCTCCCTGAGAGAGAGGGACTGAGAGACACCAGTCAGTGTACAGATATCTCCCTGAGGGAGAGGGACTGAGAGACACCAGTCAGTGTACAGATATCTCCCTGAGAGAGAGGGACTGAGAGACACCAGTCAGTGTACAGATATCTCCGAGAGAGAGGGACTGAGAGACACCAGTCAGTGTACAGGTATCTCCCTGAGAGAGAGGGGACTGAGAGACACCAGTCAGTGTACAGATATCTCCCTGAGAGAGAGGGACTGAGAGACACCAGTCAGTGTACAGATATCTCCCTGAGAGAGAGGGACTGAGAGACACCAGTCAGTGTACAGATATCTCCCTGAGAGAGAGGGGACTGAGAGACACCAGTCAGTGTACAGATATCTCCCTGACGGAGAGGGACTGAGAGACACCAGTCAGTGTACAGATATCTCCCTGAGGGAGAGGGACTGAGAGACACCAGTCAGTGTACAGATATCTCCCTGAGAGAGAGGGGACTGAGAGACACCAGTCAGTGTACAGATGTCTCCCTGAGAGAGAGAGGGACTGAGACACCAGTCAGTGTACAGATATCTCCCTGAGAAAGAGGGGACTGAGAGACACCAGTCAGTGTACAGATATCTCCCTGAGAGAGAGGGACTGAGAGACACCAGTCAGTGTACAGATATCTCCCTGAGGGAGAGGGACTGAGAGACACCAGTCAGTGTACAGATATCTCCCTGAGAGAGAGGGGACTGAGAGACACCAGTCAATGTACAGATATCTCCCTGAGAGAGAGGGACTGAGAGACACCAGTCAGTGTACAGATATCTCCCTGAGGGAGAGGGACTGAGAGACACCAGTCAGTCTACAGATATCTCCCTGAGAGAGAGGGGACTGAGAGACAACAGTCAGTGTACAGATATCTCCCTGAGAGAGAGGGACTGAGAGACACCAGTCAGTGTACAGATATCTCCCTGAGAGAGAGGGACTGAGAGACACCAGTCAGTGTTCAGATATCTCCCTGAGAGAGAGGGACTGAGAGACACCAGTCAGTGTACAGATATCTCCCTGAGAGAGAGGGGACTGAGAGACACCAGTCAGTGTACAGATATCTCCCTGACGGAGAGGGACTGAGAGACACCAGTCAGTGTACAGATATCTCCCTGAGAGAGAGGGGACTGAGAGACACCAGTCAGTGTACAGATATCTCCCTGAGAGAGAGGGGACTGAGAGACACCAGTCAGTGTACAGATATCTCCCTGAGGGAGAGGGACTGAGAGACACCAGTCAGTGTACAGATATCTCCCTGAGGGAGAGGGACTGAGAGACACCAGTCAGTGTACAGATATCTCCCTGAGAGAGAGGGGACTGAGAGACACCAGTCAGTGTACAGATATCTCCCTGAGAGAGAGGGGACTGAGAGACACCAGTCAGTGTACAGATATCTCCCTGAGAGAGAGGGGACTGAGAGACACCAGTCAGTGTACAGATATCTCCCTGAGAGAGAGGGACTGAGAGACACCAGTCAGTGACCAGATATCTCCCTGAGAGACACCAGTCAGTGTACAGATATCTCCCTGAGAGAGAGGGGACTGAGAGACACCAGTCAGTGTACAGATATCTCCCTGAGGGAGAGGGACTGAGAGACACCAGTCAGTGTACAGATATCTCCCTGAGGGAGAGGGACTGAGAGACACCAGTCAGTGTACAGATATCTCTCTGAGAGAGAGGGGACTGAGAGACACCAGTCAGTGTACAGATATCTCCCTGAGAGAGAGGGACTGAGAGACACCAGTCAGTGTACACATATCTCCCTGAGAGAGAGGGACTGAGAGACACCAGTCAGTGTACAGATGTCTCCCTGAGAGAGAGAGGGACTGAGACACCAGTCAGTGTACAGATATCTCCCTGAGAAAGAGGGGACTGAGAGACACCAGTCAGTGTACAGATATCTCCCTGAGAGAGAGGGACTGAGAGACACCAGTCAGTGTACAGATATCTCCCTGAGGGAGAGGACTGAGAGACACCAGTCAGTGTACAGATATCTCCCTGAGAGAGAGGGACTGAGAGACACCAGTCAGTGTACAGATATCTCCCCGAGGGAGAGGGACTGACAGACACCAGTCAGTGTACAGATATCTCCCTGAGAGAGAGGGGACTGAGAGACACCAGTCAGTGTACAGATATCTCCCTGAGAGAGGGGACTGAGAGACACCAGTCAGTGTACAGATATCTCCCTGCGAGAGAGGGACTGAGAAACACCAGTCAGTGTACAGATATCTCCCTGAGAGAGAGGGACTGAGAGACACCAGTCAGTGTACAGATATCTCCCTGAGAGAGAGGGGACTGAGAGACACCAGTCAGTGTACAGATATCTCCCTGCGAGAGAGGGACTGAGAGACACCAGTCAATGTACAGGTATCTCCCTGAGAGAGAGGGGACTGAGAGACACCAGTCAGTGTACAGATATCTCCCTGAGAGAGAGGGGACTGAGAGACACCAGTCAGTGTACAGAAATCTCCCTGAGAGAGAGGGACTGAGAGACACTAGTCAGTGTTCAGATATCTCCCTGAGAGAGAGGGACTGAGAGACACCAGTCAGTGCACAGATATCTCCCTGAGAGAGAGAGGACTGAGAGACACCAGTCAGTGTACAGATATCTCCCTGTGAGAGAGGGACTGAGAGACACCAGTCAGTGTACAGATATCTCCCTGAGAGAGAGGGGACTGAGAGACACCAGTCAGTGTACAGATATCTCCCTGAGAGAGAGGGACTGAGAGACACCAGTCAGTGTACAGATATCTCCCTGAGAGAGAGGGACTGAGAGACACCAGTCAGTGTACAGATATCTCCCTGAGAGAGAGGGACTGAGAGACACCAGTCAGTGTTCAGATATTTCCCTGAGAGAGAGGGACTGAGAGACACCAGTCAGTGTACAGATATCTCCCTGAGAGAGAGGGACTGAGAGACACCAGTCAGTGTACAGATATCTCCCTGAGAGAGAGGGGACTGAGAGACACCAGTCAGTGTACAGATATCTCCCTGAGAGAGAGGGACTGAGAGACACCAGTCAGTGTACAGATATCTCCCTGAGAGAGAGGGGACTGAGAGACACCAGTCAGTGTACAGATATCTCCCTGAGAGAGAGGGACTGAGAGACACCAGTCAGTGTACAGATATCTCCCTGTGAGAGGGACTGAGAGACACCAGTCAGTGTACAGATATCTCCCTGTGAGAGGGACTAAGAGACACCAGTCAGTGTACAGATATCTCCCCAAGGTAGAGGGGACTGAGAGACACCAGTCAGTGTACAGGTAGCTCCATGAGAGAGAGGGACTGAGAGACACCAGTCAGTGTACAGATATCTCCCTGTGAGAGGGACTGAGAGACACCAGTCAGTGTACAGATATCTCCCTGAGAGAGAGGGACTGAGAGACACCAGTCAGTGTACAGATATCTCCCTGAGAGAGAGGGACTGAGAGACACCAGTCAGTGTACAGATATCTCCCTGAGAGAGAGGGACTGAGAGACACCAGTCAGTGTACAGATATCTCCCTGTGAGAGAGGGACTGAGAGACACCAGTCAGTGTTCAGATATTTCCCTGAGAGAGAGGGACTGAGAGACACCAGTCAGTGTACAGATATCTCCCCGAGGGAGAGGGGACTGAGAGACACCAGTCAGTGTGCAGATATCTCCCTGAGAGAGAGGGACTGAGAGACACCAGTCATTGTACAGATATCTCCCTGAGAGAGAGGGACTGAGAGACACCAGTCAGTGTACAGATATCTCCCTGAGAGAGAGGGACTGAGAGACACCAGTCAGTGTACAGATATCTCCCTGAGAGAGAGGGACTGAGAGACACCAGTCCGTGTCCAGATATCTCCCTGAGAGAGAGGGACTGAGAGACACCAGTCAGTGTACAGATATCTCCCTGAGAGAGAGGGGACTGAGAGACACCAGTCAGTGTACAGATATCTCCCTGAGAGAGAGAGGGACTGAGAGACACCAGTCAGTGTACAGATATCTCCCTGAGAGAGAGGGGACTGAGAGACACCAGTCAGTGTACAGATATCTCCTGGAGAGAGAGGGGACTGAGAGACACCAGTCAGTGTACAGATATCTCCCTGAGAGAGAGGGGACGGAGAGACACCAGTCAGTGTACAGATATCTCCCTGAGAGAGAGGGGGACTGAGAGACACCAGTCAGTGTACAGATAGCTCCCTGAGCGAGAGGGACTGAGAGACACCAGTCAGTGTACAGATATCTCCCTGAGAGAGAGGGGACTGAGAGACACCAGTCAGTGTACAGATATCTCCCTGAGGGAGAGGGGACTGAGAGACACCAGTCAGTGTACAGATATCTCCCTGTGAGAGAGGGACTGAGAGACACCAGTCAGTGTTCAGATATTTCCCTGAGAGAGAGGGACTGAGAGACGGCAGTCAGTGTACAGATATCTCCCCGAGGGAGAGGGGACTGAGAGACACCAGTCAGTGTACAGATATGTCCCTGTGAGAGAGGGACTGAGAGACACCAGTCAGTGTACAGATATCTCCCTGAGGGAGAGGGGACTGAGAGACACCAGTCAATGTACAGATATCTCCCTGAGGGAGAGGGGACTGAGAGACACCAGTCAGTGTACAGATATCTCCCTGAGAGAGAGGGACTGAGAGACACCAGTCAGTGTTCAGATATCTCCCTGAGGGAGAGGGGACTGAGAGACACCAGTCAGTGTACAGATATCTCCCTGAGAGAGAGGGACTGAGAGACACCAGTCAGTGTACATATATCTCCCTGAGAGAGAGGGACTGAGAGACACCAGTCAGTGGACAGATATCTCCCTGAGAGAGAGGGGACTGAGAGACACCAGTCAGTGTACAGATATCTCCCTGAGAGAGAGGGGACTGAGAGACACCAGTCAGTGTACAAATATCTCACTGAGAGAGAGGGACTGAGAGACACCAGTCAGTGTACAGATATCTCCCTGAGAGAGAGGGACTGAGAGACACCAGTCAGTGTTCAGATATCTCCCTGAGGGAGAGGGGACTGAGAGACACCAGTCAGTGTACAGATATCTCCCTGAGGGAGAGGGGACTGAGAGACACCAGTCAGTGTACAGATATCTCCCTGTGAGAGAGGGACTGAGAGACACCAGTCAGTGTTCAGATATTTCCCTGAGAGAGGGACTGAGAGGCGGCAGTCAGTGTACAGATATCTCTCTTAGAGAGAGGGACTGAGAGACACCAGTCAGTGTACAGATATCTCCCTGAGAGAGAGGGGACTGAGAGACACCAGTCAGTGTACAGATATCTCCCTGAGAGAGAGGGACTGAGAGACACCAGTCAGTGTACAGATATCTCCCCGAGGGAGAGGGGACTGAGAGACACCAGTCAGTGTACAGATATCTCCCTGAGAGAGAGGGGACTGAGAGACACCAGTCAGTCTACAGATATCTCCCTGAGAGAAAGGGAGTGAGAGACACTAGTCAGTGTACAGATATCTCCCTGAGAGAGAGGGACTGAGAGACACCAGTCAGTGTACAGATATCTCCCTGAGAGAGAGAGGGACTGAGAGACACCAGTCAGTGTACAGATATCTCCCTGAGAGAGAGGGACTGAGAGACACCAGTCAGTGTACAGATATCTCCCTGAGGGAGAGGGACTGAGAGACACCAGTCAGTGTACAGATATCTCCCTGAGAGAGAGGGACTGAGAGACACCAGTCAGTGTACAGATATCTCCGAGAGAGAGGGACTGAGAGACACCAGTCAGTGTACAGGTATCTCCCTGAGAGAGAGGGGACTGAGAGACACCAGTCAGTGTACAGATATCTCCCTGAGAGAGAGGGGACTGAGAGACACCAGTCAGTGTACAGATATCTCCCTGAGAGAGAGGGACTGAGAGACACTAGTCGGTGTACAGATATCTCCCTGAGAGAGAGGGACTGAGAGACACCAGTCAGTGTACAGATATCTCACTGATAGAGAGGGACTGAGAGACACCAGTCAGTGTAGATATCTCCCTGAGAGAGAGGGGGACTGAGAGACACCAGTCAGTGTACAGATATCTCCCTGAGAGAGAGGGACTGAGAGACACCAGTCAGTGTACAGATATCTCCCTGAGGGAGAGGGGGACTGAGAGACACCAGTCAGTGTACAGATATCTCCCTGAGGGAGAGGGGGACTGAGAGTCACCAGTCAGTGTACAGATATCTCCCTGAGAGAGAGGGACTGAGAGACACCAGTCAGTGTACAGATATCTCCCTGAGAGAGAGGGACTGAGAGACACCAGTCAGTTTACAGATATCTCCCTGAGAGAGAGGGACTGAGAGACACCAGTCAGTGTACAGATATCTCTCTGAGGGAGAGGGACTGAGAGACACCAATCAGTGTACAGATATCTCCCTGAGAGAGAGGGGACTGAGAGACACCAGTCAGTGTACAGATATCTCCCTGAGAGAGAGGGGACTGAGAGACACCAGTCAGTGTACAGATATCTCCCTGAGAGAGGGACTGAGAGACACCAGTCAGTTTACAGATATCTCCCTGAGAGAGAGGGACTGAGAGACACCAGTCAGTGTACAAATATCTCCCCGTGAGAGAGGGACTGAGAGACACCAGTCAGTGTACAGATATCTCCCTGAGAGAGAGGGGACTGGGAGACACCAGTCAGTGTACAGATATCTCCCTGAGAGAGAGGGACTGAGCGACACCAGTCAGTGTACAGATATCTCTCTGAGAGAGAGGGGACTGAGAGACACCAGTCAGTGTACGGATATCTCCCTGAGAGAGAGAGAGAGGGGACTGAGAGACACCAGTCAGTGTACAGATATCTCCCTGAGAGAGAGGGACTGAGAGACACCAGTCAGTGTAGAGATATCTCCCTGAGAGAGAGGGGACTGAGAGACACCAGTCAGTGTACAGATATCTCCCTGAGAGAGAGGGACTGAGAGACACCAGTCAGTGTACAGATATCTCCCTGAGAGAGAGGGACTGAGAGACACCAGTCAGTGTACAGATATCTCCCTGAGAGAGAGGGGGCTGAGAGACACCAGTCAGAGTACAGATATCTCACTGAGAGAGAGGGACTGAGAGACACCAGTCAGTGTAGATATCTCCCTGAGAGAGAGGGGGACTGAGAGACACCAGTCAGTGTACAGATATCTCCCTGAGAGAGAGGGACTGAGAGACACCAGTCAGTGTACAGATATCTCCCTGAGAGAGGGGGGACTGAGAGACACCAGTCAGTGTACAGATATCTCCCTGAGAGAGAGGGACTGAGAGACATCAGTCAGTGTACAGATATCTCCCTGAGAGAGAGGGACTGTGAGGCACCAGTCAGAGTACAGATATCTCACTGAGAGAGAGGGACTGAGAGACACCAGTCAGTGTAGATATCTCCCTGAGAGAGAGGGGGACTGAGAGACACCAGTCAGTGTACAGATATCTCCCTGAGAGAGAGGGACTGAGAGACACCAGTCAGTGTACAGATATCTCCCTGAGAGAGAGGGGACTGAGAGACACCAGTCAGTGTACAGATATCTCCCTGAGAGAGAGGGGGCTGAGAGACACCAGTCAGTG
The DNA here is from genome assembly GCF_052327205.1 of Somniosus microcephalus. NCBI lineage: Eukaryota > Metazoa > Chordata > Chondrichthyes > Squaliformes > Somniosidae > Somniosus > Somniosus microcephalus. The sequence continues at coordinate 31,830,942 of NW_028225185.1, forward strand.
TACAGATATCTCCCTGAGAGAGAGGGGACTGAGAGACACCAGTCAGTCTACAGATATCTCCCTGAGAGAGAGGGAGTGAGAGACACTAGTCAGTGTACAGATATCTCCCTGAGAGAGAGGGACTGAGAGACACCAGTCAGTGTACAGATATCTCCCTGAGGGAGAGGGGACTGAGAGACACCAGTCAGTGTACAGATATCTCCCTGAGAGAGGGGGGACTGAGAGACACCAGTCAGTGTACAGATATCTCCCTGAGAGAGAGGGACTGAGAGACACCAGTCAGTGTACAGATATCTCCCTGAGGGAGAGGGGACTGAGAGACACCAGTCAGTGTACAGATATCTCCCTGAGAGAGGGGGGACTGAGAGACACCAGTCAGTGTACAGATATCTCCCTGAGAGAGAGGGGACTGAGAGACACCAGTCAGTGTACAGATATCTCCCTGAGAGAGAGGGACTGAGAGACACCAGTCAGTGTACAGATATCTCCCTGAGACAGGGTAACACAAAGAATTCGACCCAACACAATCGTCGCTAAGCAAAAGGAAAAATATCTGACATATTGGGCAGAAACAACAAAAACCCAAAGCAAACTCAATTGCTACTTGGCCCTAAACAGACAATACAACATAGCTGATTACCTGACCATGGTAAAGGATAACAAACTGAGAAGAACCTTGACAAGGTACAGACTTAGCGAACATAGCCTAGCGATCGAAAAAGGCAGACACAGGCAGACCAGGCTGCCAAGAGAAGACAGGATATGCTCTCACTGCAATCAGGGAGTAGTGGAGACAGAGATGCACTTCCTCACAGCCTGTGGAAAATATCAGGACATCAGGGAGAATTTCTACCAAAAATTCTCACAAATATGCCCTGAATTCAGAAATCTGAATGACAACCAAAAACTCCCATTCCTACTGGGAGAGGAGAGTAGCTGTGTAACACTGGCGGCACACTATGTTACAGCTTGCCATGAACAGAGGGACAACCAGTAAACTAAGAAAAGAATATATATAAACAATGCGAATGTATATTTATACACTCAGGGATATACCTGTTTATACACTGTATGAATAGAACTGCGTTTATGTGCTCAACCATAAATGTATTTTGATGCTTTGGCAACATAAGATGTAACTTATCATGCCAATAAAGCGATTTGAATTGTGAATTGTGAAATTGTGACTGAGAGACACCAGTCAGTGTACAGATATCTCCCTGAGAGAGAGGGACTGAGAGACACCAGTCAGTGTACAGATATCTCCCTGAGGGAGAGGGACTGAGAGACACCAGTCAGTGTACAGATATCTCCCTGAGAGAGAGGGGACTGAGAGACACCAGTCAGTGTACAGATATCTCCCTGAGGGAGAGGGACTGAGAGACACCAGTCAGTGTACAGATATCTCCCTGAGAGAGAGAGGGACTGAGAGACACCAGTCAGTGTACAGATATCTCCCTGGGAGAGAAGGACTGAGAGACACCAGTCAGTGTACAGATATCTCCCTGAGAGAGAGGGGACTGAGAGACACCAGTCAGTGTACAGATATCTCCCTGAGAGAGAGGGGACTGAGAGACACCAGTCAGTGTACAGATATCTCCCTGAGAGAGAGGGACTGAGAGACACCAGTCAGTGTACAGATATCTCCCTGAGGGAGAGGGACTGAGAGACACCAGTCAGTGTA
>NW_028225185.1:31833125-31906593 GCF_052327205.1 Somniosus microcephalus
GTATAGGGGTGTGTGTGTGTAAAGGGGTGTGTGTGTGTACAGGGGGGGGGGGTGTGTATAGGGGTGTGTGTGTGTACAGGGTGTGTGTGTGTGTATAGGGTGTGTGTGTGTATAGGGGGGGGGTGTGTATAGGGGTGTGTGTGTGTATAGGGGTGTGTGTGTGTATAGGGTGTGTGTGTGTATAGGGGTGGGTGTGTGTATAGGGGTGTGTGTGTGTATAGGGGTGTGTGTGTGTGTATAGGGGTGTGTGTGTGTATAGGGGTGTGTGTGTGTATAGGGGTGTGTGTGTGTATAGGGGGTGTGTGTGTGTATAGGGGGTGTGTGTGTGTGTATAGGGGTGTGTGTGTGTATAGGGGGGTGTGTGTGTGTATAGGGGTGTGTGTGTGTATAGGGGGTGTGTGTGTGTATAGGGGTGTGTGTGTGTGTATAGGGGGTGTGTGTATAGGGGTGTGTGTGTGTGTATCGGGGTGTGTGTGTGTATAGGGGTGTGTGTGTGTGTATAGGGGGTGTGTGTGTGTATAGGGGTGTGTGTGTGTATAGGGGTGTGTGTGTGTATAGGGGGTGTGTGTGTGTGTATAGGGGTGTGTGTGTGTATAGGGGGTGTGTGTGTGTATAGGGGGGGGTGTGTGTATAGGGGTGTGTGTGTGTGTATAGGGGGTGTGTGTGTGTATAGGGGTGTGTGTGTGTGTATCGGGGTGTGTGTGTGTATAGGGGGTGTGTGTGTGTATAGGGGTGTGTGTGTGTGTATAGGGGTGTGTGTGTGTATAGGGGTGTGTGTGTGTGTATCGGGGTGTGTGTGTGTATAGGGGGTGTGTGTGTGTATAGGGGGTGTGTGTGTGTATAGGGGTGTGTGTGTGTGTATAGGGGTGTGTGTGTGTATAGGGGGTGTGTGTGTGTATAGGGTGTGTGTGTGTGTATAGGGGGTGTGTGTGTGTATAGGGGTGTGTGTGTGTGTGTATAGGGGTGTGTGTGTGTATAGGGGGGTGTGTGTGTATAGGGTGTGTGTGTGTGTATAGGGGTGTGTGTGTGTATAGGGGTGTGTGTGTGTGTATAGGGGGTGTGTGTGTGTATAGGGGTGTGTGTGTGTGTATAGGGGTGTGTGTGTGTATAGGGGGTGTGTGTGTGTATAGGGTGTGTGTGTGTATAGGGGGTGTGTGTGTGTATAGGGGTGTGTGTGTGTGTATAGGGGTGTGTGTGTGTATAGGGGGTGTGTGTGTGTATAGGGGTGTGTGTGTGTGTATAGGGGTGTGTGTGTGTATAGGGGGTGTGTGTGTGTATAGGGTGTGTGTGTGTGTATAGGGGTGTGTGTGTATAGGGGGTGTGTGTGTGTATAGGGGGTGTGTGTGTGTATAGGGGGTGTGTGTGTGTATGGGGGGGGTGTGTGTATAGGGGGTGTGTGTGTGTATAGGGGTGTGTGTGTGTGTATAGGGGGTGTGTGTGTGTATAGGGGGTGTGTGTGTGTATAGGGGTGTATGTGTGTATGGGGGGGGGGGTGTGTATAGGGGGTGTGTGTGTGTATAGGGGGTGTGTGTGTGTCTGGGGGGGGTGTGTGTATAGGGGGTGTGTGTGTGTATAGGGGGTGTGTGTGTGTATGGGGTGTGTGTGTGTATAGGGGGTGTGTGTGTGTATAGGGGGTGTGTGTGTGTATAGGGGGGGTGTGTGTGTATAGGGGGTGTGTGTGTGTATAGGGGGTGTGTGTGTGTATAGGGGTGTGTGTATAGGGTGTGTGTATGTGTTTAGGGGGTGTGTGTGTGTATAGGGGGTGTGTGTGTGTGTATAGGGGGTGTGTGTGTGTGTATAGGGTGTGTGTGTGTGTATAGGGGGTGTGTGTGTGTATAGGGGGTGTGTGTGTGTATAGGGGGTGTGTGTGTGTATAGGGGGTGTGTGTGTGTATAGGGGGTGTGTATAGGGGGTGTGTGTGTGTGTATAGGGGGTGTGTGTGTGTGTATAGGGGGTGTGTGTGTGTATAGGGGGTGTGTGTGTGTGTATAGGGGGTGTGTGTGTGTATAGGGGTGTGTGTGTGTGTATAGGGGTGTGTGTGTGTGTATAGGGGGTGTGTGTGTGTGTATAGGGGGTGTGTGTGTGTATAGGGTGTGTGTGTGTGTATAGGGGGGGGGTGTGTGTATAGGGGGTGTGTGTGTGTATAGGGGGTGTGTGTGTGTGTATAGGGGGTGTGTGTGTGTATAGGGGGTGTGTGTGTATAGGGGTGTGTGTGTGTATAGGGGTGTGTGTGTGTGTATAGGGGGTGTGTGTGTGTATAGGGGGTGTGTGTGTATAGGGGTGTGTGTGTGTATAGGGGTGTGTGTGTGTATAGGGGGTGTGTGTGTGTGTATAGGGGGTGTGTGTGTATAGGGGGTGTGTGTGTGTGTATAGGGGGTGTGTGTGTGTGTATAGGGGGTGTGTGTGTGTATAGGGGTGTGTGTGTGTATAGGGGTGTGTGTGTGTATAGGGGTGTGTGTGTGTGTATAGGGGGTGTGTGTGTGTGTATAGGGGGTGTGTGTGTATAGGGGGTGTGTGTGTATAGGGGTGTGTGTGTGTGTGTATAGGGGGTGTGTGTGTATAGGGGGTGTGTGTGTGTATAGGGGGTGTGTGTGTGTGTATAGGGGTGTGTGTGTGTGTATAGGAGGTGTGTGTGTATAGGGGTGTGTGTGTGTGTATAGGGGTGTGTGTGTGTGTATAGGAGGTGTGTGTGTATAGGGGGGGTGTGTGTGTGTATAGGGGGTGTGTGTATAGGGGGTGTGTGTGTGTATAGGGGTGTGTGTGTGTGTATAGGGGTGTGTGTGTGTATAGGGGGTGTGTGTGTGTGTATAGGGGGTGTGTGTGTATAGGGGGTGTGTGTGTATAGGGGTGTGTGTGTGTGTATAGGGGGTGTGTGTGTGTGTATAGGGGGTGTGTGTGTATAGGGGGTGTGTGTGTATAGGGGTGTGTGTGTGTGTGTATAGGGGTGTGTGTGTGTATAGGGGTGTGTGTGTGTGTATAGGGGGTGTGTGTGTGTGTATAGGGGTGTGTGTGTGTGTATAGGAGGTGTGTGTGTATAGGGGTGTGTGTGTGTGTATAGGGGTGTGTGTGTGTGTATAGGAGGTGTGTGTGTATAGGGGGGGTGTGTGTGTGTATAGGGGGTGTGTGTATAGGGGGTGTGTGTGTGTATAGGGGTGTGTGTGTGTGTATAGGGGTGTGTGTGTGTATAGGGTGTGTGTGTGTGTATAGGGGGTGTGTGTGTTTGTATAGGGGGTGTGTGTGTGTATCGGGGGTGTGTGTGTGTATAGGGGGTGTGTGTGTGTGTATAGGGGGTGTGTGTGTATAGGGGTGTGTGTGTGTATAGGGGGTGTGTGTGTTTGTATAGGGGGTGTGTGTGTGTATCGGGGGTGTGTGTGTGTATAGGGGGTGTGTGTGTGTGTATAGGGGTGTGTGTGTGTATAGGGGTGTGTGTGTGTATAGGGGTGTGTGTGTGTATAGGGGTGTGTGTGTGTATAGGGGTGTGTGTGTGTATAGGGGTGTGTGTGTATAGGGTGTGTGTGTGTGTATAGGGTGTGTGTGTGTGTATAGGGTGTGTGTGTGTGTATAGGGGGTGTGTGTGTGTATAGGGGGGCGTGTGTATGGGGTGGGGTGTATCGGGGGTCTGTGTGTGTGGGGTGGGTGTGTATAGGGGGGTGTGTGTATAGTGGGTGTATGTTTGGGACTCCGTTAACACTAGTCGACGTCAACCTGCCTTGTGTTCCCTGTCAGTGATGGACCCCTCGGTCACACTCTGGCAATTCCTGCTGCAGCTACTGGAGGAGAAACAGAGCCGGCACCTCATCACCTGGACATCCAACGCCGGCGAGTTCAAGCTGCTGGACGCCGAGAAGGTCGCTCGACTGTGGGGGCTTCGCAAGAACAAGACCAACATGAACTACGACAAGCTCAGCCGGGCCCTGAGGTATTACTATGATAAGGTAAGGGTTCATCGTAACCTCGGGATACCCGGGGAAGGGCCAAGGCCCCACGGTGCAGGGACACCAGTGGAAGGGCCCAGGCCCCACGGTGCAGGGACACCATGGCAAGGGCCCAGGCCCCACGGTGCAGGGTCACCAGGGGAAGGGCCGAGGCCCCACGGTGCAGAGGAAGGGCCGAGGCCCCACGGTGCTGGGACACCGGGGGAAGGGCCGAGGCCCCACGGTGCAGGGACACCAGGGGAAGGGCCGAGGCCCGAGGCCCCACGGTGCAGGGACACCGGGGGAATGGCCGAGGCCTCACGGTGCTGGGACAGCAGGGGAAGGGCCGAGGCCCCACGGTGCAGGGACACCGGGGGAAGGGCCGAGGTCCCACGGCGCGGGGACACCAGGGGAAGGGCCGAGGCCCCACGGCGCGGGGACACCAGGGGAAGGGCCGAGGCCCCACGGTGCAGGGACACCAGGGGAAGGGCCGAGGTCCCACGGCGCGGGGACACCAGGGGAAGGGCCGAGGCCCCACGGCGCGGGGACACCAGGGGAAGGGCCGAGGCCCCACGGCGCGGGGACACCAGGGGAAGGGCCGAGGCCCCACGGTGCAGGGACACCGGGGGAAGGGCCGAGGCCCCACGGCGCCGGGGACACCGGGGGAAGGGCCGAGGCCCCACGGTGCAGGGACACCGGGGGAAGGGCCGAGGCCCCACGGCGTAGGGACACCGGGGGAAGGGCCGAGGCCCCACGGCGCAGGGACACCGGGGGAAGGGCCGAGGCCCCACGGCGCAGGGACACCAGGGGAAGGGCCGAGGCCCCAGGGTGCGGGGACACCAGGGGAAGGGCCGAGGCCCCAGGGTGCGGGGACACCGGGGGAAGGGCCGAGGCCCCACGGTGCGGGGACACCGGGGGAAGGGCCGAGGCCCCAGGGCGCGGGGACACCGGGGGAAGGGCCGAGGCCCCAGGGCGCGGGGACACCAGGGGAAGGGCCGAGGCCCCAAGGTGCGGGGACACCAGGGGAAGGGCCGAGGCCCCACGGTGCAGGACACCGGGGGAAGGGCCGAGGCCCCAGGGCGCGGGGACACCGGGGGAAGGGCCGAGGCCCCAGGGCGCGGGGACACCAGGGGAAGGGCCGAGGCCCCAGGGCGCGGGGACACCAGGGGAAGGGCCGAGGCCCCACGGTGCGGGGCCACCAGGGGAAGGGCCAAGGCCCCACGATGCAGGGACACCAGGGGAAGGGCCGAGGCCCCACGGTGCAGGGATACCAGGGGAAGGGCCGAGGCCCCACGGTGCAGGGACACCAGGGGAAGGGCCGAGGCCCCACGGTGCAGGGATACCAGGGGAAGGGCCGAGGCCCCACGGTGCAGGGACACCAGGGGAGGGGCCGAGGCCCCACGGCGCAGGGACACCAGGGGAAGGGCCGAGGCCTCGCGGTGCAGGGACACCAGGGCTATTGAAGGAGGGAGGGGAGGAGTTCCACTGTGTCAGGCCCTGGGATAATGAGTTGGAGCAGGCGATTTTGCGATGTGCCTTCATTCCATCTGAGTAATGATGCAGGGAGGAGATCTCTTCATTCATTCATTCCTCCTTTTGTTCATTCCTCTCTAACTCTGTATTTCGCGGTTGATTCACAGAACATCATCAAGAAAGTCAGTGGGCAGAAGTTTGTCTACAGGTTCGTCTCCTATCCAGACCCGGGCGCTGCCGAGACGACCAAGGAAGAGGCCAAGAAGCCGGAGAGCGTTGCGGAAGCTCTCCCGACAGCCAAGCCGGCAAGCGAGAGTCCGGCCGGCCTTCAGAAGGCGGCGAAAGGCGGCTGGAAGTCCCAGAGCAGCCGGAACGACTACATGCGCTCGGGCCTGTACTCCACCTTCACCATCCAGTCCTTGCAAAACCAGGCCAAGTTCGAGGAGGAGGAGGAGGAGGGCGAGGGCGAGGAGGAGGAGGAGGAGGAGGAGGCTGGGGTCAACGGTCAGAGTTCGCAGGTCGTGCTGGTGCTGGAACCTTCCCTGAAAGGCGATGAGGAGGAGGAGGTGGCGGCCGAGATCAAAGTTCAGAGTTCGCAGGTTGTGGTGTTGCTGGAGCCTTCTCCCAAAGGCCCGGTGGAGGAGGAGGAGGAGGAGGCCGAGGTCAAAGTTCAGAGTTCGCAGGTGGTGGTGGTGCTGGAACCTTCTCCCAAAGGCCTGGAGGAGGAAGAGGAAGAGCGGCAACTGGCCGACATGGTGACCTCAGAGATGGCCCTGGAGATCCAAGAGGCCCGGCCACTGGCCGACCCGCAGCCTCACAAGGCCAAGAAGCCCAAGGACTTGGAGCTGGGGAGCCCTTCGTCTCCCGCCGCCCGGCGGAGCCCCTCCCCCGACAAGCTGAACCCCACCTCGTCGGCCAACTTCCTGTCGCCCATCAGTGCCACCAACGCCCTGACGCCCACGGTCATCACCTCGCACTCTTTGGTACGCCAGCTCTCCTCTCCCCACTTTGTACATATTCATCGTACAGCACAGGAGGAGGCCATTCGGCCCACCGTGCCTGTGCCAGCTCTTTGAACGAGCTCTCCAATAAGTCCCACTCCCCCTTGTTCTTTCCCCACAGCCCGGCACATTTTATCCAATTCTCTTTGGAAAGTTCCTATTGAATCTGCTTCCACCGGTTTACCAAGGCCATTAAAAAAAAAAGTAAACCAAGCACTGGGGTTCAATTCTAGAGGGATAGAATAGAAAAGCAGAGAATTTATGTTAAACTTGTCTCGAACCTTGGTTAGACCGCACTTGGAGCACTGTGCACAGTTCTGGTCTCCATATGCCCTGGCTAGACCGCATTTGGAGCACCGTGCACAGTTCTGGTCTCCATATACCTTGGTTAGACCACACTTGGAGCACTGTGCACAGTTCTGGTCTCCATATACCTTGGTTAGACCACACTTGGAGCACTGTGCACAGTTCTGGTCTCCATATACCTTGGTTAGACCACACTTGGGGCACTGTGCACAGTTCTGGTCTCCATATACCCTGGTTAGACCACACTTGGAGCACTGTGCACAGTTCTGGTCTCCATATACCTTGGTTAGACCACACTTGGAGCACTGTGCACAGTTCTGGTCTCCATATACCTTGGTTAGACCACACTTGGAGCACCGTGCACAGTTCTGGTCTCCATATACCTTGGTTAGACCGCACTTGGAGCACCGTGCACAGTTCTGGTCTCCATATACCTTGGTTAGACCACACTTGGAGCACTGTGCAGAGTTCTGGTCTCCATATACCTTGGTTAGACCACACTTGGAGCACCGTGCACAGTTCTGGTCTCCCTATACCTTGGTTAGACCACACTTGGAGCAATGTGCACAGTTCTGGTCTCCATATACTTTGGTTAGACCACACTTGGAGCACTGTGCACAGTTCTGGTCTCCATATTATAAAAAGGATATAGAGGCAATGGAGAAGGTGTAGTAAAGATTTACAATGATGATATCAGAACTGAGAGGTTCTAACTATCAGGAAAGATTGAACAGGCTGGGACTCTTTTCTCTAGAATAGAGAAGGCTGAGGGGTGACCTGATGGAGGCCTTTAAGATTATGAAGGGGTTTCGATAGGGTCGACGTAGAGAAGATGTTTCCACTTGTGGGGGAGACCAGAACTAGGGGCCATCAATATAAGAGACTCAGTAATAAATCCAATCGGGAATTCAGGAGAAACTTCTTCACCCAGAGAGTGGTGAGAATGTGGAACTCGCTCCCACAGGGAGTGGTCGAGGCGAATAGTGTAGATGTATTTAAGGGGAGGCTGGATAAACACATGAGGAAGAAAGGAATAGAAGGATACGGTGATGGGGTGAGATGAAGAGGGGGCGGGAGGAGGCTGGTGTGGAGCAGGAACACCGGCACGGAGCAGAGGGGCCGAATGGCCTGTTTCTGTGCTGGACATATATCCTACTGCTGGAAAGGCGAGCAGAATGGACAGACAAGTGGCAAATGGAATTTAATACAGAGAAGTGCGAGGTGATACATTTTGGCAGAAGGAACAGGGAGAGGCAATGTGTACTTAATGGCACAGTTTTAGAGAGTGTTCAGGGACAGAGGGACCTGGGAGTTAATGTGCATAGATCCCTGAAGGTGGCGGGACATATTGAGAGAGTGGTTAACAAAGCATACGGGATCTTGGGCTTCATAAATAGAGGTATTGAGTACAAAAGTAGAGAAGTTATGCTGAACCTTTATAAAGCGCTGGTTAGGCCACAACTGGAGTATTGCGTCCAGTTCTGGTCACCACACTTTAGGAAGGATGTGAAGGCCCTCGAGACGGTGCGGAGGAGATTTACCAGAATGGTTCCGGGGATTGGGGGATCTTAGCTACAGGGACAGGTTGGAGAAGCTGGATTGGTTTTCATTAGAGCAAAGGAGGTTGAGGGGTGATTTGATCGAGGTGTACAAGATTATGATGGGTTTGGATAGGCTAGAGGGGGAAAGGCCGTTCCCACTAGTTGATGGTACAAGGACTAGGGGACACAGATTGAAGGTTTTGGGTAAGAGATACAGGGGGGGACGTGAGGAAAAACGTTTTTACGCAGCGAGTGGTGAGGACCTGGAACTCGCTGCCGAGGGAAGTGGTGGAAGCGGAGACACTCGATGTTTTCAAGGGGAGGCTGGATAGGCACTCGAGGGGAATAAACTTGCAGGGCTACGGGGATAGAGCGGGGGAACGGGACTGACTGCATTGCTCTACAGAGAGCCGGCACGGACTCGATGGGCCGAATGGCCTCCTTCTGTGCTGTTATGACTCTATATCCAAGTTTGCTGATGACACTCAGTGAGGTGGCGCAGTAACTAGTGTAGATGGAGGCAGAGTGTTGCAAAGGGAGGCCGACAGATTAAGTGCGCGGGCAAAAACTGCGGCAGAGGGAATTCCGCGTGGGAAAGAGTGAGGTTGTAGGAATGTCTAGTTCCTATCCAAAGACTGAGGTCCACTCAGGCGCTCAAACAAAACGAAGTTTAATGGAAACTAACAGGTTTAAGCAAGTAACTACAGGAGAACATCGAGTGTAGGTCTGCTCAGTTCGGAGGCTCCACGAGGACTGCTAGGGCGGTCCCGTGGTTGACGTCATGACGTCATCACGTTCTTCCCGCCAGTGGGGGATCACGTGATGAACGGCGTGACGTCATCGCGTTTACCCGCGCCGTTAAAGTAATCGCGCCCTGTACAAGTAAACAGTATAAATACAGATACAGATTCAGGCTGTAGCTAACGTGTTGTTAAAGGGAATTATATACGAACGATCTGAGTCCTTTAGTGGCTCCGCCAGAAGGTCATCTACCTTGGCTCGAAGATGGATGGATCACAGAGTCTTTCTAAATGGCGAGGAGCTAGGAACTGTGAAGGAGCGGAGAGATTTAGGGGTCGAAGGACGGAAATCACTAAAAGCTAGGGGGACGGGTTCAGGAAATAATCACAAAGGCTCTTGGAATGTTGGCCTTTATCTGGAGAGGGGGCTGGAGTACAAAGGGGTGGAGGTGATGTTACAGCTGTACAGAGCTCTGGTTAGACCCCGTCTGGAGTCACTGGGTTCAGTTCCGGGCCCCGCACCTCAGGAAGGACATCTCGGCCTCGGAGGAGCGGAGCGGGGGGGGGGGCAGCGCAGATTCCCCAGGATCCCGGGGGCTGAAAGGGTTAAATCCCGAGGACAGGTTGCACAGACTGGGCTTGTGTTCCCTCCAGTGTAGAAGATTAAGGGGGGATCTGATCGAGGTGTTTGAGATGATTAAAGGATCCGATCGGGTCGATCGAGAGAGAAACTATTTCCTCTGGTGGGGGGAGTCCAGAACAAGGGGGCAGAACCTTCAAATTAGAGCCAGGCCGTTCAGGGGTGATGTCAGGAAGCACTTCTTCACACAAAGGCTGGTGGGAATCTGGGACTCTCTCCCCCAAAGAGCTATCGAGGCTGGGGGTCAGTTGGAGTTTTCAAAACTGGATTCGATAGATTTTTGTTGGGTAAGTGGTTTGAGGGTTACAGAACCAAGGTGGGCAGATGGAGTTAAGATACTGATCAGCCGTGATCTCATTGAATGGTGGAATAGGCTCGAGGGGCTGAACGGCCTCCTCCTGTTCCTAATGTAACAGGCTCAAGGGGCTGAACGGCCTCCTCCTGTTCCTAATGTAACAGGCTCGAGGGGGCTGAACGGCCTCCTCCTGTTCCTAATGTAACAGGCTCAAGGGGGCTGAACGGCCTCTTCCTGTTCCTAATGTAACAGGCTCGAGGGGACTGAATGGCCTCCTCCTGTTCCTAATGTAACAGGCTCGAGGAGGGGCTGAACGGCCTCCTCCTGTTCCTAATGTAACAGGCTTGAGAGGCTGAATGGCCTCCTCTTGTTCCTAATGTAACAGGCTCAAGGGGGCTGAACGGCCTCCTTCTGTTCCTAATGTAACAGGCTCGATGGGCTGAATGGCCTCCTCCTGTTCCTAATGTAACAGGCTCGAGGGGGCTGAACGGCCTCCTTCTGTTCCTAATGTAACAGGCTCGAGGGGCTGAATGGCCTCCTCCTGTTCCTAATGTAACAGGCTCGAGGGGGCTGAACGGCCTCCTTCTGTTCCTAATGTAACAGGCTCGAGGGGCTGAATGGCCTCCTCCTGTTCCTAATGTAACAGGCTCGAGGGGCTGAACGGCCTCCTCCTGTTCCTAATGTAACAGGCTCGAGGGGGCTGAACGGCCTCCTTCTGTTCCTAATGTAACAGGCTCGAGGGGCTGAATGGCCTCCTCCTGTTCCTAATGTAACAGGCTCAAGGGGCTGAATGGCCTCCTCCTGTTCCTAATGTAACAGGCTCGAGGAGGGGCTGAACGGCCTCCTCCTGTTCCTAATGTAACAGGCTCGAGGAGGGGCTGAACGGCCTCCTCCTGTTCCTAATGTAACAGGCTCGAGGAGGGGCTGAACGGCCTCCTCCTGTTCCTAATGTAACAGGCTCGAGGGGCTGAATGGCCTCCTCCTGTTCCTAATGTAACAGGCTCAAGGGGCTGAACGGCCTCCTCCTGTTCCTAATGTAACAGGCTCAAGGGGCTGAATGGCCTCCTCCTGTTCCTAATGTAACAGGCTCAAGGGGCTGAACGGACTCCTCCTGTTCCTAATGTAACAGGCTCGAGGAGGGGCTGAACGGCCTCCTCCTGTTCCTAATGTAACCGGCTCGAGGGGGCTGAACGGACTCCTCCTGTTCCTAATGTAACAGGCTCGAGGAGGGGCTGAACGGCCTGTATTCTGCGATTCACTGACCTGGGATAATACCACCCTTGGGCCTTCAACGCCGCGTGACGCACCTTTCGGTCCCAGCCGCCTGTTTGAGTGGATGACCACCTTCTTCTGTTTCTCTTCCGCAGACCCCTGTGCTGCTCACGCCCAGCCCCCTACCTCCGACCATCCACTTCTGGAGCACGCTCAGTCCCATCGCCCCGCAGAGTCCCGCCAAACTCTTCCAGGTAAGGGCAGGCCCGCCGGAGGCCAGAAACTAAATCTGTGGCTGGGTGAGTGAGGTGTGGCACGAGGCAAGTGCGACTCAATTAGGCTGCTGATGAACTATTGTAGGGGGGGAGGGTCACAGCGTAGAGCTTTGGTCTCCTTACCTAAGGAAGGATATACTTGCCATAGAGGGAGAGCAACGAAGGTTCACCAGACTGGTTCCTGGGATGGGGGGATTGTCCTATGAGGAGAGATTGAGTAGATTGGGCCGATACTCTCTGGAGTTTAGAAGAATGAGAGGTGATCTTATTGAAACATATCAGATTCTGAGGGGGGATTGACAGGGTCGATGCTGAGAGGCTGTTTCCCCCCTGGCTGGAGAGTCTAGAACCAGGGGGCACAGTCTCAGGATAAGGGGTCGGCCATTTTGGACTGAGATGAGGAGGAATTTCTTCACTCAGAGGGTGGTGAATCTTTGGAATTCTCTGCCCCAGAGGGCTGTGGAGGCTCAGTCGTTGAGTAGATTCAAGGCTGAGATCGGTAGATTGTTGGACTCTCGGGGAATCGAGGGATTGGACGGGAAAGTGGAGTTGAGGTCGATGATCAGCCATGATCTTATTGAATGGCGGAGCAGGCTCGAGGGGCCGAATGGCCGACTCCTGCTCCTATTTCTTATGTTCTTCTGATACCCGGGGAAGGACCGAGGCCCCACAGTGCGGAGACACCGGGGGAAGGGCCGAGGCCCCACGGTGTGGGGACACCAGGGGAAGGGCCGAGGCCCCACGGTGCAGGGACACCAAGGGAAGGGCCGAGGCCCCACGGTGCAGGGACACCAGGGGAAGGGCCGAGGCCCCACGGTGCAGGGACACCAGGGGAAGGGCCGAGGCCCCACGGTGCGGGGATACCGGGGGAAGGGCCGAGGCCCCACGGTGCGGGGATACCGGGGGAAGGGCCGAGGCCCCACGGTGCAGGGACACCAGGGGAAGGGCCGAGGCCCCACGGTGCCGGGACACCGAGGGAAGGGCCGAGGCCCCACGGTGCAGGGACACCAGGGGAAGGGCCGAGGCCCCACAGTGCAGAGACACCAGGGGAAGGGCCGAGGCCCCACGGTGCAGGGACACCGGGGGAAGGGCCGAGGCCCCACGGTGCAGAGACACCAGGGGAAGGGCCGAGGCCCCACGGTGCAGCGACACCGGGGGAAGGGCCGAGGCCCCACAGTGCAGGGACACCAGGGGAAGGGCCGAGATCCCACGGTGCAGGGACACCAGGGGAAGGGCCGAGGCCCCACGGTGCAGGGACACCGGGGGAAGGGCCGAGGCCCCACGGTGCAGGGACACCAGGGGAAGGGCCGAGATCCCACGGTGCAGGGACACCAGGGGAAGGGCCGAGGCCCCACGGTGCAGGGACACCAGGGGAGGGGCCGATGCCCCACGGTGCGGGGACACCGGGGGAAGGGCCGAGGCCCCACGGTGCGGGGACACCAGGGGAAGGGCCGAGGCCCCACGGTGCGGGGACACCGGGGGAAGGGCCGAGGCCCCACGGTGCAGAGACACCAGGGGAAGGGCCGATGCCCCACGGTGCAGGGACACCGAGCCACATAAGGAGATATTAGGACAGGTGACCAAAAGCTGGGTCAAAGAGGTCGGTTTTAAGAAGCATCTTAAAGGAGGAGGGAGAGAGGCGGAGAGGTTTAGGGAGGGAATTCCAGAGCTCGGGGCCCAGGCGGCTGAAGGCACGGCCGCCCATGGTGGAGCGATGGAAATCGGGGGGGGGGGATGCGCAAGAGGCCGGAATTGGAGGAGCGCAGAGATCTCGGAGGGCTGGAGGAGGTTACAGAGATAGGGAGGGGGCGCGAGGAGGCCACGGAGGGATTTGAAGGCGAGGATGGTGAATTTTAAAATCGAGGCGTCGATGGGACCAAGAGCCAATGGGCGAACGGGCCGAGTTAGGACGCGGGGCAGCAGAGTCTTGGGTGACTGGTATCTCTCTTCCTTTCAGTTCCCGTCCACCATCACCAGCCAGATGCAGGTTCCAGTGCCGAGTGTGGACGGTCTCTCCACCCCAGTGGTTCTCTCTCCGGGCCTGCAGAAACCTTGACCAACAGGGGACACCACCCTCCCGCTGGAGGGATCGGAGCATCAGAGATTGGCCGGTGCAGATTGGCCAATTGCTTTCCTCGATTTGATGGGGTTCCGACAAGGAAAAGAGACCATCTCGCACCCCTACCCCCGCCCCACCATTGGCCAATCACAAACCAAGGACCATGAAGTAGACCTTAGGGTCCGATCGGGGTGAAGATTGCCAACTGCTGGGAAACTTGAACCATCTCAACAACCCCTTTTCTCAATTGCTTTGCCTGTCGTTCTATAAAGCAGCGGGGGGAGCTTTGGTCCTGGCTCCACCCAGGTTCTTTAAGGGAATATCTATCGAGTTGCCCTCTCGCTCGGGATTCAACGCGGCCCGTTGACATTTCAGCACCAGCTCTCGGGAGGACGTCGAATCGTTTGTTTCTTCCACGGAGGGTCTGTGTGCCGGAGGGACTTTAATTGTGGAGAGGAGGTGGTCCATTAAGGCATGGAGGATACCACGAAGACGTGGAGGAACGCCCTGGAGGTGTTGGAGATCCAGTTGGCTTTATTTTTACCCAAAGTGTTGGGCGTGCGGTTGTTGTGATTTTTTTTTTTGGAAAGGATTCGAACCACGAGATGCTTATAGAGTGTGAGCCGGTGATCAGACGGATGGGACACACTTGAGGATCTTCGGTTGCTGCCCAGCCTCTCCTCAACCCAACATCTTTTAGAAGATGACTTTCGTCCTTGTGTGCCTGCTGACGTCGTGTGTGCCCCTCTGCGTTAATACAGGGTCCGGGGATGTTCTAGGGGCAACCTTGCCCACTGGGAACGCTGTGGGCAGTTTCTGGGAAAGAGAGGCACAGGACAGGAGAAAACAGCCATCTATTTTATAACTTTTTTTGGGAGAATTTTGGTGATTTATTGAACGGTCCCTCGAGCGGGATTTCGTTCGACCAATGCTATGTTTGTGTTGTGGGGGGGAAATCGCCCTGGGGCATGATCCTAAATCTCATTGACAACTCTAGTGGGGTCGCTCAACCTCTCCTCACTCATGTCTTCACCCGTTGATCTCTCCGACCCCAATTCTTTCTGTCTATCTTTCTCTCTCTCTGTCTCTCTCCCGTCTCTCCCTCCCGTCTCTCTCTCTCTCACCCTCCCTCCTGTCACTCTCGCCCTGTCTCTCTCTCTCTCTGTCTCTCTCTCTGTCTCTCTCTCTGTCTCTCTCCCTGTCTCTCTCTCAGTCTCTCTCTCAGTCTCTCTCCCTGTCTCTCCCTGTCTCTCCTTGTCTCTCTCTCTGTCTCTGTCTCTCTCTCTGTCTCTCTCTCTCTGTCTCTCTCTCTCACTCTCTCTCTGTCCAATTCCAATTCCAATTCCAATTAAAATGCTTTATTGGCATGAAAGTTTACAGAGAACCATATTGCCAAAGCTTACATAGCAAAAAGGTACAGTTTTCCAACATTCTGTAGGTGTCAATCGATTTGACATTTGTTGGGTACATACAATATTACTTTTAAACAATATTAATTTTAAACAGTCTTTGTACTTCATTTGGTACGTTCAATATTAATTTTTAAACAGTCTTAATTTTAAACAGTCCTCAGGTTGTGACATGTTGTTACATATTTGGCCCCAAGGTATGGTCTGTCTCCTTCTCCTAGGACTAATCTCAATTTGTCTGTCTCTCTCTCTCTCCCTCTCGTCTCTCCCGCCTCTCTCCCTCCCGTCTCTCTCTCTCTCCCGCCCGTCTCTCTCTCTCCTCCTCCCGTCTCTCCCTCCCGTCTCTCCCTCCCGTCTCTCTCTCTCTCACCCTCCCTCCTGTCACTCTCGCCCTGTCTCTCTCTGTCTCTCTCTCTGTCTCTCTCCCTGTCTCTCTCTCAGTCTCTCTCTCAGTCTCTCTCCCTGTCTCTCCTTGTCTCTCTCTCTGTCTCTGTCTCTGTCTCTCTCTCTCTGTCTCTCTCTCTGTCTCTCTCTCTGTCTCTCTCTGTCTCTCTCTCTCACTCTCTCTCTGTCTCTCTCTCTGTCTCTCTCTCTGTCTCTCTCTCTCTCCCTGTCTCTCTCTCTCTCGCTCTCTCTCGCTCTGTCTCTCTCTGTCTCTCTCTCTCTCTGTCTCTCTCTCTCTCTGTCTCTCTCTCTCTCTGTCTCTCTCTCGCTCTCTCTCTCTCGCTCTGTCTCTCTCCCTGTCTCTCTCCCTGTCTCTCTCTCTCTCTCTGTCTCTCTCTCTCTCTCTCTCTCTCTCTGTCTCTCTCTCTCTCAAATTCAAATGCTTTATCAAATTCAAATTCAAATGCTTTATTGGCATGAAAGTTTACAGAGAACCATATTGCCAAAGCTTACATAACAAAAAGGTACATTTTCAAACATTCTGTAGGTGTCAATCGATTTGACATTTGTTGGGTACATACAATATTACTTTTAAACAATATTAATTTTAAACAGTCTTTGTACTTCATTTGGTACGTTCAATATTAATTTTAAACAGTCTTAATTTTAAACAGTCCTCAGGTTGTGACATGTTGTTACATATTTGGCCCCAAGGTATGGTCTGTCTCCTTCTCCCAGGACTAATCTCAATTTTGACAGGTCATCCAATTCCTTGAAATCTGGGGTTGTTTGGCTTAGCTTGTTGAATAATATGTTTCTTGATGTGTTGAATTTTTCGCATTTTAGGAGGAAATGCATTTATTTCTGTTTCAACCTCGCCGGCCAGACATTGATCGCATATTCTATTCTCTCTAGGCTGCCAGGATTTCTTGTATCTGCCTTTTTCAATTTCCAGTTGGTGGTCGCTTAGTCTGTACCTGGTGAGGGTCTGTCTCTGTTTTGTGTCTCTGATGGTCGTGAGGTAGTCTGCCAGTTTATATTCTCTTTTTAGGGCCCGGTAACATTCTAATCTGCTTTGGCTTTCGGTTATTTTGTTCCAATGTTCCAGGTAGGTTTCTTTGCATTTTTTAATGATTTGGTTCACTCGGATTGGTGTTTGGACGGCTGTGTTGGTCTGGGGCTGGTCAGGGTCCGGCTGAGTACTTAGTTTCAGTAGCAGCTGACTCAGGGGACTCTTTTCTGGGTTTAGCTCTTGGGTCTGAAATGCTTTGAAATGAAGGGTGTCTGGGGAGCTAGATTTGAGGTGATTTAGGAAGTTTAGTGCTCGTTTTTGGATGTTTATTATCAGTGGGTATCTGCCTAGTTCGGCTCTGCATGCATTTGTTGGCGTTTTTCTTTGGATGCGAAGGATGCTTCGGCAGAATTCTGCATGTAGGGCTTCTATTGTGTGTTTTTCCCATTTAGTGTAGCTTTGGTGATTTAGCGGGCCCCATACTTCACTACCATACAGTGCAATGGGCAGGACTATGCTGTCAAATATTTTGAGCCAGATTTTGATTGGGATTTGGATGTTGTAGAATTTTCTTTTTATTGCATATAGGGCTCTTCGGGCTTTTTCTTTTAGTGCATTCACTGCTATGTTGAAGCTCCCTGATGCTGTAATCTCTCTCTCTCTCTCTCTCTCTCTCTGTCTCTGTTTCTGTCTCTCTCTCTACACTTGCCCCATCACTCTGAGCACCATCACAGTATAGGGGTGTCGTGGATGGGAAGATGTACCCTATTGGGTGTACAGAATGGGAAGCAGGTGAGGGGTCATGCGACTGATGTGAACTTTGAACTGCAGCCGCTCCAACGTGGGGCTAAATTGGAGAATGGACGGTCACAGCTGTCGATTGATTGATTCATTTATTGATTGTGAAATATTGATACGAGGATTTTGAAAACAAAGCCTCTGTGGCCCCTTTACAAGGAGGCGTTGGACAGTAACCAAGATCCCAACATGGCCCTTTGCTTGCAGCTCCGATTATATCGCGTCACTCGATGTCATCAGTTCATTTTCCAAACGCTGCGGTTTTTCATCTCTCCCTTCCTCTCCTTAACGGGTCTCAGCCATGGGTCAGTGGGTCTAGCTCTGGCCCCTGACTCAGTAGGTTGTGGGTTTTAGCCCCCACTCCAGAGACTCGAGCCCCATAATCTAGGCCCGACACTCCCCCGGTGCCAGTATTGAGGGAGCGCCGCACTGTGGGAGGGGCGGTACTGAGGGAGCGTCGCACTGTCGGAGGGGCAGTACTGAGGGAGCGCCACACTGTGGGAGGGGCGGTACTGAGGGAGCGTCGCACTGTCGGAGGGGCAGTACTGAGGGAGCGCCGCACTGTCGGAGGGGCGGTACTGAGGGAGCGTCGCACTGTGGGAGGGGCGGTACTGAGGGAGCGTCGCACTGTCGGAGGGGCAGTACTGAGGGAGCGCCGCACTGTCGGAGGGGTGGTACTGAGGGCGCGCCGCACGGTCGGAGGGGCAGTACTGAGGGAGCGCCGCACTGTCGGAGGGGCGGTACTGAGGGAGCGCCGCACTGTCGGAGGGGCGGTACTGAGGGAGCGCCGCACTGTCGGAGGGGCGGTACTGAGGGAGCGCCGCACTGTCGGAGGGGCGGTACTGAGGGAGTGCCGCACTGTCGGAGGGGCGGTGCTGAGGGAGCGCCGCACTGTCGGAGGGGCGGTACTGAGGGAGCGCCGCACTGTCGGAGGGGCGGTACTGAGGGAGCGCCGCACTGCCGGAGGGGTGGTACTGAGGGAGCGCCGCACTGTCGGTGGGGTGGTACTGAGGGAGCGCCGCACTGTCAGGAGGGGCGGCACTGGGGCCAATTTTTATCCTTCAATCAACATCACTAAAACAGATGATCTGGTCATTTTCACATTGCTGTTTGTGGGAGCTTGCTGTGCGCAAATTGGCTGCCGCGTTTCCTACATTACAACAATGACCACACTTCAAAAAAAAGTCCTTCATTGGCTGTGAAGCGCTTTGGGACGTCCTGAGGTGGGGAAAGGCGCTGGGGAAATGGGAGTTCTTTATTTATTTATTCTCTCGGCTTTCATGTGAATCTGCACAGACCGAGATTGGAACATCCCCTTCCTGATCCCGTGAGGCTTTGTTCCGCATCGGGCCGTTCATTCATCCAGTGAGCCATTGGATAGGCGTGGTGGGGGGGGTGGTAGACGCCCATTGTGACGTGGTCACGATCGGTGCTGACATCTAGTGGCAGATAGCCGAGCTGCAACAAGCATTATTATTGGTCATGGGCTCTCCAATTCAACGTCTCCAACTGGGCTCCTGATTAGACGGTTGACTGGATGGTCAGTTCTCCGATTGGGCGGTTGACTGGGTTGTCGTCTCCCCTATTGGATGGTTGACTGGGTTGTCGTCTCCCCTATTGGATGGTTGACTGCGTTGTCATTTCCCCTATTGGATGGTTGACTGGGTTGTCGTCTCCCCTATTGGACGGTTGACTGGGTTGTCAGTTCTCCGATTGGACGGTTGACTGGGTTGTCGTCTCCCCTATTGGACAGTTGACTGGGTTGTCAGTTCTCCGATTGGACGGTTGACTGAGTTGTCATCTCCCCTATTGGACGGTTGACAGGGTTGTCGTCTCCCCTATTGGACGGTTGACTGGGTTGTCAGTTCTCCTATTGGATGGTTGACTGGGTTGTCGTCTCCCCTATTGGACGGTTGACTGGGTTGTCGTCTCTCCGATTGGACGGTTGACTGGGTTGTCGTCTCCCCTATTGGCCGGTTGACCGGGATGATTGCGCCTTCTCCTGACGGTACCTGCAGCGAGCTTTAGGCACGGGATTGAGGTCCTCCCAACAAAGCCGCCCTCTGACCTTCGAAGGACGAGCAAGAAGAGTTGGGGCTGTTCTCGGAGGCGGGGGACAATGGACGCGGCTGACCTGTGACCTTTTTGCACGTTGCGGGCAGGTTCACGAACACGGCCAGAGCCGAGGACGGACGGAATTGGCCCAGCCCGCGGAGCGAGGTGAGTAGAACTGGCCCTCAGAAAAAAGTCTAGGCCTGCACTAAGAACATGAGAAACCGGAGCAAAGAGTCGGCCATTCGGCCCCTCGAGCCTGCTCCGCCATTCAATAAGATCGTGGCTGATCCAATCTTGACCTCAACTCCACTTCCCCGCCCGCTCCCCATAACTCTCGACTCCCCTGTAGCTTAAATGTCTGTCTATCTCCACCTTAAATATATTCAGTGACCCAGCCTCCACAGCCCTCTGGGGCAGAGAATTCCAAAGATTCACGACCCTCTGAGTGAAGAAATTCCTCCTCATCTCAGTCCTGAATGGGCGACCCCTTATTTTTTTTTAATTCATTGATGGGATGTGGGCGTCGCTGGCGAGGCCCAGCATTTAGTGCCCATCCCTAATCGCCCTTGAGAAGATGGTGGTGAGCCACCGCCTTGAACCGCTGCAGTCCATATGGTGTAGGTACACCCACAGCGCTGTTAGGAAGGGAGTTCCAGGATTTTGGCCCAGCGACAGTGAAGGAACGGCGATACAGGTCCAAGTCAGGATGGTGTGTGCGACTCGGAGGGGAACTTGGAGGTGGTGGTGTTCCCGTGCGCCTGCTGCCCTTGTCCTTCTAGGTGGAAGAGGTGGCGGGTTTGGGAGGTGCTGCCGAAGAAGCCTTGGCGAGTTGCTGCAGTGCATCTTGTAGATGGTCCACACTGCAGCCGCGGTGCGCCGGTGGTGGAGGGAGTGAATGTTTAAGGTGGTGGACGGGGTGCCGATCAAGCTGGCTGCTTTGTCCTGGATGGTGTCGAGCTTCTCGAGTGTTGTTGGAGCTGCAACTCATCCAGGCAAGTGGAGAGTATTCCATCACACTCCTGACTTGTGCCTTGTAGATGGTGGAAAGGCTTTGGGGAGTCAGGAGGTGAGACACTCGCCGCAGAATACCCAGCCTCTGGCCTGCTCTTGTAGCCATAGTATTTATATTTATATCCTGAAACTGTGCCCCCTAGTTCTAGATTCCCCCACGAGGGGAAACAGCCTCTCAGCATCTACCCTGTCAATCCCCCTCAGAATCTTATATGTTTCAATAAGATCCCCTCTCATTCTTCTAAACTCCAATGAGTATAGGCCCAACCTGCTCAACCTTTCCTCATACGTCAACCCCTTCATCCCAGGAATTAACCTCATGAACCTTCTCTGAACCGCCTCCAATGCAAGTATATCCCTCCTTAAATAAGGAGACCAAAACTGTACGCAGTGCTCCAGGTGTGGTCTCACCAACACCCTGTACAGTTGTAACAGGACTTCCCTGCTTTTATACTCCATCCCTTTGCAATAAAGGCCAACATTCCATTAGCCTTCCTAATTACTTGCTGTACCTGCATGCTAACTTTTTGTGTTTCATGTACGAGGACCCCCAGGTCCCTCTGTACCGCCGCATTCTGTAGTCTCCCTCCATTTAAATAATAGTTTGCTTTTTCATTCTACCTTCCAAAGTGGATAACCTCACATTTTCCCACATTCTACTCCAGTAGGATTTGGACAGGTTGGGTGATTGGGCAGAAGCATCTCAGATGCAGTATAACGTGGATAAATGCGAGGTTATCCACTTTGGTGGCAAAAACAGGAAGGCAGATTATTATCTGAACGGCAATAGATTGGGAGAAGGGGAAGTGCAACGAGACCTGGGTGTCCTTGTGCACCAGTCGCTGAAGGTAAGCATGCAGGTGCAGCAAGCGGTTAAGAAGGCAAATGGTATGTTGGCCTTTGTAGCGAGAGGATTCGAGTACAGGAGCAAGGATGTCTTGCTGCAGTTGTACAGGGCCTCGGTGAGACCACACCTTGAGTATTGTGTGCAGTTTTGGTCGCCTTATCTGAGGAAGGATGTTCTTGCCATGGAGGGAGTGCAGCGAAGATTCACCAGACTGATACCTGGGATGGCAGGAATGACGTATGAGGAGAGATTGGGTCGATTGGGCTTATACTCACTGGAGTTTAGAAGAATGAGAGGGGATCTCATTGAAACTTATAAAATACTGGCAGGCCTGGACAGACTAGATGCAGGAAGGATGTTCCCGATGGCGGGGGAGTCCAGAACCAGGGGTCACAGTCTAAGGATAAGGGGTAAGCCATTTAGGACAGAGATGAGGAGGAATTTCTTCACCCAGAGAGTGGTGAACCTGTGGAATTCTCTACCACACAGGGCAGTTGAGGCCAATTCATTAAATATATTCAAGAAGGAGTTAGATACATTTCTTAAGGTTAAAGGGATCAAGGGATATGGGGAGAAAGCAGGGACAGGGTACTGAATTTGGACGATCAGCCATGATCTCATTAAATGGCGGAGCAGGCTCGAAGGGCCGAATGGCCTACTCCTGCTCCTAGTTTCTATATTTCTAATCTGGCAAATTTTTGCCCACTCACTTAACCTTTGCAGACTTTGTGTCCTCCTGATAACTTGCTAACTGCATCCTGGTGTAAGATGGTCTGCGGGCGGTTCACGTACGTGCGGTATCGGTTGTGTTTTGGGTAGTGCTCGTTTCAACTGGCTGAGGTTTTAGACCCTTCCCGTCAGAGGGTGCTCTGAGCTGCTTTACGGCGGGGCCTGCGCCTGCGATTTTTCTCCCACACGGCGACGGGACGCGGGTCTGTGTCTGCTCCTGAAGTAAGGTGACTTTTTCTCTGTTAAACGCAGGACCGAGGACCTTTCCCCCCACGCCCCCCCCCCCCGAGTGTCAAGGCACCGATGGAGGAAGAGATGTATCACAAGACAACGCTGCCTTGCCCCGACAGGGAACAGTACCAAGCGAAACACTGCCGAATAATGTCTCTGTGTGTTGGGCAGTGCGACGGGGGCCTGGTCCATTGAGAGGTGTGATTCCGTCCACGACAGTGGGTGGAGCCTGAATGGGAGGAACTGATTCCTGGGATGGGGGGATTGTCCTATGAGGAGAGATTGACTGGGCCTATATTCCTTAGAGTTTAGAAGAACGACCGGTGATCTCATTGAAACGTATAAAATTCTTACAGGGATTGACAGGGTAGATACTGAGAGGCTGTTTCCCCCCTGGCTGGAGAGTCTAGAACCAGGGGTCACAGTCTCAGGATAAGGGGTCGGCCATTCAGGACTGAGATGAGGAGGAATTTCTTCACTCAGAGGGCGGTGAATCTTTGTGGAATTCTCTGCCCCAGAGGGCTGTGGAGGCTCAGTCGTCGAGTATATTCAAGGCCGAGATCGAGAGATTTCTGGAATCGAGGGATCAGACGGGAAAGTGGCGTTGAGTTCGAAGGTCAGCCACGATCTTGTTGGAATGACGGAGCAGGCTCGAGGGGCCGAATGGCCGACTCCCGCACCTATTTCTTATGTCGCCCGCTTTCTGCACGTACCGCGCCTTGGATTTTCATTTTTATTGACTTGCGCCGAGGCGAAGCACAGAGCTGCAGGGGCGGGTGTTTTTTTTGATGCCTTTGGTGTTTTTTTTTGAACAGATTGATTAAAATTTTGAGGCCCGTTCGTGGTCCGTAGGACGAGGCGAGGGGGCGGCCATTTTGTTACGCCACCCGAAAGCTAAGGATTGGTGTTAAAATTGTTTTTTAAACATTGCGCGCGTGTGTGTGTGTGTATATAGATATTTTACGTGGCTGCGACGTTTTATGTCGGGCAACAGTGTGTCAGGGAACCTTTTGTGAGACTTAATTTACTGAATTTTCCAGGTCGAAGTTCATCAGGGTGCGGCCTAACCGAGGCCTTTGTTTAAAGGGCCCCCCCCCCCCCTTGTCCCCTTTAGCTCCGGATCAGTTTGAGCGAAGACGCCGGGCGCAGGCCTGTGTGTCAGGAAGCGTTCAGTCCGTAAGGGGGAACCCCCGAGCTCCTGGTGGCCTGTCACTTTAATTCACCGCCCCACTCCCACTCGGACCTCTCCGTCCGCGGCCTCTTGCTTTGTTCCACGGAAGCTCAGCGTAAGCTCGAGGAACAGCACCTCATCTTCCGATTAGGCACTTTACGGCCTTCCGGACTCAATATCGAGTTCAACAATTTCAGATCATAACCTCGGCCCCTATTATATTTTTATGTTTTTTATCCACACCTTTGGTTTGTGCTTTTTCCTTTTTTTTCCTCTCTCTCCCACATGGCAACTGTCTCTCACTCTGCCAGTGCATTTCACACTTCATCTACAGCCATTGTTTGTTTCTTTACCTGTCCTATTACCATCTCGTCTCGCCTTGATTATCTCTTAATGTCTCCTCACCTCTCGCTGACCTTCCCTTTTGTTCTTTCACCCCCTCCCCCATTTCCCAGCCCCCAAACTTGCTTTTTAATCTGTTTCATTTCCTGCTTTTTTTTCTCAGTTCTGACGAAGGGTTTCGACCCGAAACGTTAACTCTGTTTCTCTCTCCACGCATGTTGCCCCGGCCGGCTGAGTTTTTCCAGCCTTTTCTGTTGTTATTTCGGATTTCCAGCATCCGCAGTATTTTGCTATTGTGCCAGGAAGCTGTTGGGTTAAGATTTTTTTTTTTTAATTAAACTTGTCGGGCCTGTTTCTGCGGTGGAAATCCGACATAATTGTCACGACTCTCTGGGAGGCTAACTCTGTTCCTGCAGTGCCTCCTTTCACCAACAGGGGGTGGGCGTGGGCGGAGTTATGCCAGACTAGCCCCACCCCCTCCCCTCCCCCTGTTGGCAGAAAGGCAGCACTGCAGGGGAGAGGGGGATAAAAATGATCAATTAAAGGGGCAGGCCCACTTAAAGGGAAGCGGACATTTTGGGGGGTATAAGGGGAGGCAGTAAGGCTCCTCCTTAATCAGGTAATCACTGACGTACAATCAACGAGCTAGTTAAATGACTGGTTCTGTTTTTTAAGATCTGGGCGTTGACCGAGGGACCCCGTCCGGGTGCCAATCTCCGTCGCCTCAAGGAACCGAGATTTTCGGTGCGTTCTTTTTTTCTTCTTGGCACCGTGTCGCGGGCCGGGACCCGGAAGGAAGCGGGCGTCGTATACCCGCGGAGCCTCTGGCGAGTCAGGCTCCTCGTCTTCATTTGCTCACCGACAATGTGCCGGGGTTTATATCGCCTTTTAAATAAAAGAGTTTTACGAAGTGTTTGCAGGAGGTTGAACGTTCTAACTTCTGCTATTAGTGTTCTGGTCAATCTTTGTAATGTGTTAGCTGCACTGGGAGTGTTTGATGGGGACAGTGTAGAGGGAGCTTTACTCTGTATCTAACCCGTGCTGTACCTGCCCTGGGAGTGTTTGATGGGGACAGTGTAGAGGGAGCTTTACTCTGTATCTAACCCGTGCTGTACCTGCCCTGGGAGTGTTTGATGGGACAGTGTAGAGGGAGCTTTACTCTGTATCTAACCCATGCTGTACCTGCCCTGGGAGTGTTTGATGGGACAGTGTAGAGGGAGCTTTACTCTGTATCTAACCCGTGTTGTACCTGCCCTGGGAGTGTTTGATGGGACAGTGTAGAGGGAACTTTACTCTGTATCTAACCCCGTGCTGTACCTACCCTGGGAGTGTTTGATGGGGACAGTGTAGAGGGAGCTTCACTCTGTATCTAACCCGTGCTGTACCTGTCCTGGGAGTGTTTGATGGGACAGTGTAGAGGGAGCTTTACTCTGTATCTAACCCCGTGCTGTACCTGCCCTGGGAGTGTTTGATGGGACAGTGTAGAGGGAGCTTTACTCTGTATCTAACCCATGCTGTACCTGCCCTGGGAGTGTTTGATGGGACAGTGTAGAGGGAGCTTTACTCTGTATCTAACCCGTGTTGTACTTGCTCTGGGAGTACCTGAGATAGAAAGGTCTTTATGTACCTGCACAGACAGCCCTTACTTTCACAGGGAAGCTCTGATTCAGGTGGAATTTGAATGGCTTGTCCATTCTGTCTGTCTGTGCTCAGATGTTGCATGGGACAGTATTCCTGTTTGGGTCGAGATCAGTGTGATTAGTGGGACTAATGGGAGAGCTCTTTCAAAGAGCCGGCACGGGCACGATGGGCTGAATGGCCTCCTCCTGTGCTGTACTATGGTCAAAGCCAATTGTTTGTGTTTTTCACCGTTACCCAAACCCTGTGTAGCCACCTTAGTTTGAGGAACTGGAGAGGGTGTAACCAAGCACTGGGGTTCATTTCTGGAGGGGTAGAATTGAAAAACCAGGATTTTATGTTAAACTTGCACAGAACCTTGGTTAGACCACACTTGGAGCACCGTGCACAGTTCTGGTCTCCATATACCTTGGTTAGACCACACTTGGAGCACCGTGCACAGTTCTGGTCTCCATATACCTTGGTTAGACCACACTTGGAGCACCGTGCACAGTTCTGGTCTCCATATACCTTGGTTAGACCACACTTGGAGCACCGTGCACAGTTCTGGTCTCCATATACCTTGGTTAGACCACACTTGGAGCACCGTGCACAGTTCTGGTCTCCATATACCTTGGTTAGACCACACTTGGAGCACCGTGCACAGTTCTGGTCTCCATATACCTTGGTTAGACCACACTTGGAGCACCGTGCACAGTTCTGGTCTCCATATACCTTGGTTAGACCACACTTGGAGCACTGTGTACAGTTCTGGTCTCCATATACCTTGGTTAGACCACACTTGGAGCACCGTGCACAGTTCTGGTCTCCATATACCCTGATTAGACCGCACTTGGAGCACTCTGCACAGTTCTGGTCTCCCTATACCTTGGTTAGACCACACTTGGAGCACTATGCACAGTTCTGGTCTCCATATACCTTGGTTAGACCACACTTGGAGCACTGTGCACAGTTCTGGTCTCCGTATACCTTGGTTAGACCACACTTGGAGCACCGTGCACAGTTCTGGTCTCCATATACCTTGGTTAGACCGCACTTGGAGCACTCTGCACAGTTCTGGTCTCCCTATACCTTGGTTAGACCACACTTGGAGCACTATGCACAGTTCTGGTCTCCATATACCTTGGTTAGACCACACTTGGAGCACTGTGCACAGTTCTGGTCTCCATATACCTTGGTTAGACCACACTTGGAGCACTATGCACAGTTCTGGTCTCCATATACCTTGGTTAGACCACACTTGGAGCACTGTGCACAGTTCTGGTCTCCGTATACCTTGGTTAGACCACACTTGGAGCACCGTGCACAGTTCTGGTCTCCATATACCCTGATTAGACCACACTTGGAGCACCGTGCACAGTTCTGGTCTCTATATACTTTGGTTAGACCACTTTTTGAGTACTGGGCACAGTTCTGGTCTCCATATTATCAAAAGGATATAGAGAAGGTGCAAAGAACTGAGATGTTATAATTATCAGGAAAGATTGAACAGGCTGGGGCTCTTTTCTCTAGAAAAGAGAAGGCTGAGGGGTGACCTGATCGAGGTCTTTAAGATTATGAAGGGGTTTCGATAGGGTAGACGTAGAGAAGATGTTTCCACTTGTGGGGGAGACCAGAACTAGGGGCCATCAATATAAGATCGTCACTAATAAATCCAATGGGGAATTCAGGAGAAACTTCTTTCCCCAGAGAGTGGTGAGAATGTGGAACTCGCTCCCACAGGGAGTGGTCGAGGCGAATAGCGTCGATGTATTTAAGGGGGAAGCTGGATAAACACACGAGGGAGAAAGGAATAGAAGGAGATGGTGATGGGGTGAGATGAAGAGGGGGGCGGGAGGAGGCTCGTGTGGAGCAGGAACACCGGCCCGGAGCAGAGGGGCCGAATGGCCTGTTTTTTGGGCTGTAAGTATTTAGTAACTACAGGAAAAGGTTGACACTCTCCCAAAGGCAGAGGTACGGAATTAAATTGTTTTAATTTTCTTGTGTTGGGGCGGGGGTTGGGGCGAAACGCAGACAATCTTAGCAAAAAAAAGAGTTGACCTTGTTAATAATTTTCCTAGGTGATGTATTCTTATGCTGTCGATGTTTTCTAAGCGAGATTCCTATTTTGTTGCTGGATTTTGATGTACGGTGGGATCGTTCTGATTTCTGACCCTTTTCTGGTCCTCAGCACCTCTCGGCCAGACTTTTATATTTTGCCCGTCACTGCCTGGGTCATGTAAATACATATATATTCTGATAGATTGAAAATAAAGATATCTCTTGTAATCTGTTGTCAGTCACTGTATTTATTAATGTTTATGATTTACAGCGAGGGGCACCTGGTATATCAGAGTGTTACAGTGAGAGGTGTTGGGTATATCAGAGTGTTACAGTGAGAGGTGTGGGGTATATCAGAGTGTTACAGTGAGAGGTGTGGGGTATATCAGAGTGTTACAGTGAGGGGTGTGGGGTATATCAGAGTGTTACAGTGAGAGGTGTGGGGTATATCAGAGTGTTACAGTGAGGGGTGTGGGGTATATCAGAGTGTTACAGTGAGAGGTGTGGGGTATATCAGAGTGTTACAGTGAGGGGTGTGGGGTATATCAGAGTGTTACAGTGAGAGGTGTGGGGTATATCAGAGTGTTACAGTGAGGGGTGTGGGGTATATCAGAGTGTTACAGTGAGGGGTGTGGGGTATATCAGTGTTACAGTGAGGGGTGTGGGGTATATCAGAGTGTTACAGTGAGGGGTGTGGGGTATATCAGAGTGTTACAGTGAGGGGTGTGGGGTATATCAGAGTGTTACAGTGAGGGGTGTGGGGTATATCAGTGTTACAGTGAGGGGTGTGGGGTATATCAGAGTGTTACAGTGAGAGGTGTGGGGTATATCAGTGTTACAGTGAGGGGTGTGGGGTATATCAGAGTGTTACAGTGAGGGGTATATCAGAGTGTTACAGTGAGGGGTGTGGGGTATATCAGAGTGTTACAGTGAGGGGTATATCAGAGTGTTACAGTGAGGGGTGTGGGGTATATCAGAGTGTTACAGTGAGGGTATATCAGAGTGTTACAGTGAGGGGTATATCAGAGTGTTACAGTGAGGGGTGTGGGGTATATCAGAGTGTTACAGTGAGGGGTGTGGGGTATATCAGTGTTACAGTGAGGGGTGTGGGGTATATCAGAGTGTTACGTGAGGGGTATATCAGAGTGTTACAGTGAGGGGTTGGGGGTATATAGAGTTACAGTGAGGGGTATATCAGAGTGAGGGGTGTGGGGTATATCAGAGTGTTACAGTGAGGGGTGTGGGGTATATCAGTGTGTTACAGTGAGGGGTGTGGGGTATATCAGAGTGTTACAGTGAGGGGTGTGGGGTATATCAGAGTGTTACAGTGAGGGGTGTGGGGTATATCAGAGTGTTACAGTGTGAGGTGTGGGGTATATCAGAGTGTTACAGTGAGAGGTGTGGGGTATATCAGGTACAGTGAGGGTGTGGGGTATATCAGAGTGTTACAGTGAGGGGTGTGGGGTATATCAGAGTGTTACAGTGTGGGGTTTGTGGGGTAAATCAGGGTGTTACAGTGAGGGGTGTGGGTATATCAGAGTGTTACAGTGAGGGGTATATCAGAGTGTTACAGTGAGGGGTATATCAGAGTGTACAGTGAGGGGTGTGGGGTATATCAGTGTGTTACAGTGAGGGGTGTGGGGTATATCAGTGTTACAGTGAGGGGTGTGGGGTATATCAGTGTTACAGTGAGGGGTGTGGGGTATATCAGTGTGTTACAGTGTGGGGCAAAATGAAAACACAGAACACAGCGAGAGAGCTTTTGTTTTTTTAATAATTTAATGAAAGATCTGAGTGAAGGAAATCTAGAACTCGGGGCCAAATCGGCAACGCGAAACTGTGCCCGCCTCCCGCGGAACCAGGCCACTGCTGTCCATGTAAAACGTAGAACACGGGTCATTCGCGCAACGAGAAACAAGATAGAGAAACAAGATAGGCGGTGGAGATCAGATTCACATGCAATTAACACACGCACGCGCGCGCACACACACTCACACACACACACACACACACTCATCGCCCAGTCTCCGAATTAGACCCCATGGACACCATCGCAGGGTGGGGGGGGGGCCGAGTCTCTCTGGCGGAGGGACCCTGGCTGATGCCCCAATGCACCGTCCTGCGCTGTGTGGTTTCAGTGTCACGGAAAGGGGGTGCATCGACAGGCGGCCTCTTAAACGGAGGGAAGTAGTACGGGGGGGGGGGGGGGGGGAGGCGGACGGAGAGAGGGGGCGAAGAAAATTAAAGTTGCATTTCCGTCGCCTACCCTTCTGAACAAACTTGGAGCAGCCGTAAGCGTTTATAAATGCAGTATAAAACGTGTAAAAAAAAAGATTCGCCTTTCACCCCCTCAGGATGTCCTGTTGTAATGTAGGAAAGGCGGCAGCCAATTTGCGCACAGCAAGCTCCCACAAACAGCAATGTGATAATGACCAGATCATCTGTTTTTAGTGATGTTGGTTGAGGGATAAATATCGGCCCCAGGACACCGGGGAGAGCTCCCCCCTGCTCTTCTTCCAATAGTGGCCGTGGGATCTTTTACATCCACCTGAGAGGGCAGATGGGGCCTCGGTTTAATGTTTCATCCGAAAGACGGCATTTCCGGCGCTCCCTTGGTACCGCCCCTCCGACAGTGCGGCACTCCCTTGTACCGCCCCTCCGACAGTGCGGCGCTCCCTCGGTACCGCCCCTCCGACAGTGCGGCGCTCCCTCGGTACCGCCCCTCCGGCAGTGCGGCGCTCCCTCGGTGGCGCTCCCTCGGTACCGCCCCTCCGGCAGTGCGGCGCTCCCTCGGTACCGCCCCTCCGACAGTGCGGCGCTCCCTCGGTACCGCCCCTCCGACAGTGCGGCGCTCCCTCGGTACCGCCCCTCCGACAGTGCGGCGCTCCCTCGGTACCGCCCCTCCGACAGTGCGGCACTCCCTCGGTACCGCCCCTCCGACAGTGCGGCGCTCCCTCGGTACCGCCCCTCCGACAGTGCGGCGCTCCCTCGGTACCGCCCCTCCGACAGTGCGGAGCTCCCTCAGTAATGCTCCTCCGGCAGTGCAGCGTTACGCAATGAGAGTGTCGCTCTGGATTATGGGGCTCGAACCCACAACCTTCTGACTCGGCAAGAGTGAAACTAGTAACTCACCAAGTCGTCTTCGGCAGCACCTCCCAAACCCGCGACCTCTTCCGCCTAGAAGGACGAGGGCAGCAGGCGCACGGGAACACCACCACCTCCAAGTTCCCCTCCAAGTCACACACACCATCCTGACTTGGAAATATATCGGCCATCCCTTCATCGTCGCTGGGTCAAAATCCTGGAACTCCCTCCCTAACAGCGCTGTGGGAGCACCTTCACTACACGGGACTGCAGCGGTTCAAGAAGGCGGCTCACCACCAAAGGGCAACTAGGGATGGGCAATAAATACTGGGCATTGCCAGCGACACCCCCAACACTTTTAAAAGCTAATGTGAATACTTCTGTCCCTCTACTCGGACATTCCATGTCCCAGCGAGCCGCTGCTTTCTCCCGAACAATCCCTTTGCATTCTGGCGCTGATCGTAAATAGATTCCCTCCTCGTTTCCAAAATCACTGACCAGTGGAAAAACCTTCTCAAAACTCCTTAGAATTTTGACCTCCTCAGCATTTACAACAACCTGTATTTATATAGCGCCTTTAACGTAGTAAAATGTCCCACGGCGCTTCACAGGAGCGATTATCAAACAAAATTTGACACCGAGCCACATAAGGAGATACTCGGGGGCAGTTGACCAAAAGCTTGGGTCAGAGAGGTCAGAGAGGTCAGTTTTAATGAGCGGCTTAAAGGAGGAGAGAGAGAGAGGCGGAGAGGTTTAGGGAGGGAATTCCAGAGCTCGGGGGCCCTGGCGCGGTCGCCAATGGCGGAGTGATGGAAACCGGGGGAATGCGCGAGAGGCCGGAATTGGAGGAGCGCAGAAATCTCGGAGTGGTTGTGGGAGCTGGAGGAGGTTACAGAGATAGGGAGGGTTGTAGGGGCTGGAGGAGGTTACAGAGATAGGGAGGGTTGTAGCGGCTGGAGGAGGTTACAGAGATAGGGAGGGTTGTAGCGGCTGGAGGAGGTTACAGAGATAGGGAGGGTTGTAGGGGGCAGGAGGAGGTTACAGAGATAGGGAGGGTTGTAGGGGCTGGAGGAGGTTACAGAGATAGGGAGGGTTGTAGGGGCTGGAGGAGGTTACAGAGATAGGGAGGGTTGTAGGGGCTGGAGGAGGTTACAGAGATAGTGAGGGTTGTAGGGACTGGAGGAGGTTACAGAGATAGGGAGGGTTGTAGGGGCTGGAGGAGGTTACAGAGATAGGGAGGGGTGTAGGGGCTGGAGGAGGTTACAGAGACAGGGAGGAGGCCACGGAGGGATTGGAAAAGGATGAGAATTTTAAAACTTCAATCACGCATTCTGTGCTTGAAACGCTCCCTGTGTTTTGAGACACTTTAACTGATGGTTGCAACAGAGAGACCGAGGACCCCAGGAGCCACAGGGTTTCACCGAGGCCCGGCTTGCGGTCAAATCTAGGACCATGTTTTAAAAGATGCAGGCTCGCCACTTCCACAGTCAGTCATAATGTGGCAGCAAGTTATTATTAACCCCCCCCCCGCCACCGCTGCCCGAACAACACCGTCCCTCGCGCCGGCAGGACTCCAGGCCCTTTTCTCTACTCCTTAACCCAGGGCAATCGTATCGCTGCCCATTCCCCCACACTGGGGAAGGGAGCCTGGGATCTTGCTGATCTCTATTGGCCAGTATTACATGGGGCAGGGAATCTACCAGTGGGAGGGTGGGGAGAGGTGCGAGGGCAGAGGTGCGAGGGAGGGAGCTCGGGAGGTTGGAGTTCGGGGCCGTGGATACGCCAATGAGGAGGGACTAGTCTGGGGGGGGTCTCTCTCTGCGAGACGGGAGTCTTGTTGCGGCAGTGGTTTCTCGCTCTCTCTCTCTCTCTCTCGCTCGGTGTCGTTACGAGGCGAGCCAGGGGTGTTTCAGGCACTCGGACGCCGTCGCCCGTTTCTCCGGCACGAACTCCAGCATGGGGAGCAAGAACTGCGTGAACTGAGCCGCCAGCTCCAGAGACCACTCGTACTTCTCCACCAGAACCTCGTAGAGCGTCCAGCGTTTCAGCTTCTTGATGTGTCGCAGGTCCCCTATAAAGGAGAGAGAGAGGGACAGAGAGAGACAAAGAAAGAGAGAGAGAGAGACAGAGAGAGAGGGAGACAGAGAGAGAGAGAGAGACAGGGAGAGAGACAGAGAGAGAGAGACAGGGAGAGAGACAGAGAGAGACAGGGAGACAGGGAGAGAGAGAGACAGGGAGAGAGAGAGACAGGGAGAGAGAGAGATGGAGAGAGAGAGACAGAGAGAGAGGGAGAGAGAGACAGAGAGAGAGACAGAGAGGGAGACAGAGAGAGAGACAGAGAGAGACAGAGAGAGGGGAGGGAGGGGAAGAACAGAGTACAACAGAGATGTTACAAACAAAAGGAATTAAGTCAAATATATGCAATTAATAAATTCACTGTCTGTCACGACAGGTACAGCACAGGGTTAGAAACAGAGTAAAGCTCCCTCTTCACTGTCCCATCAAACACTCCCAGGGCAGGTACAGCACAGGTTAGATACAGAGTAAAGCTCCCTCTACACTGTCCCATCAAACACTCCCAGGGCAGGTACAGCACGGGTTAGATACAGAGTAAAGCTCCCTCTACACGGTCCCCATCAAACACTCCCAGGGCAGGTACAGCACGGGTTTGATACAGAGTAAAGCTCCCGCTACACTGTCCCCATCAAACACTCCCAAGGCAGGTACAGCACGGGTTAGATACACAGTAAAGCTCCCTATATACTGTCCCATCAAACACTCCCAGGGCAGGTGCAGCACGGGGTTAGATACAGAGTAAAGCCCCCTCTACACTGTCCCCATCAAACACTCCCTGGGCAGGTACAGCACGGCGTTAGATACAGAGTAAAGCTCCCTCTACACTGTCCCCATCAAACACTCCCAGGGCAGGTACAGCACGGGTTAGATACAGAGTAAAGCTCCCTCTACACTGTCCCCATCAAACACTCCCAGGGCAGGTACAGCACGGGGTTAGATACAGAGTAAAGCTCCCTCTACACTGTCCCCATCAAACACTCCCAGGGCAGGTACAGCACGGGTTAGATACAGAGTAAAGCTCCCTCTACACTGTCCCATCAAACACTCCCAGGGCAGGTACAGCACGGGGTTAGATACAGAGTAAAGCTCCCTCTACACTGTCCCCATCAAACACTCCCAGGGCAGGTACAGCACGGGTTAGATACAGAGTAAAGCTCCCTCTACACTGTCCCCATCAAACACTCCCAGGGCAGGTACAGCACGGGGTTAGATACAGAGTAAAGCTCCCTCTACACTGTCCCCATCAAACACTCCCAGGGCAGGTACAGCACGGGGTTAGATACAGAGTAAAGCTTCCTCTACACTGTCCCCATCAAACACTCCCAGGGCAGGTACAGCACGGGTTAGATACAGAGTAAAGCTCCCTCTACACTGTCCCCATCAAACACTCCCAGGGCAGGTACAGCACGGGGTTAGATACAGAGTAAAGCTCCTCTACACTGTCCCATCAAACACTCCCAGGGCAGGTACAGCACGGGTTAGATACAGAGTAAAGCTCCCTCTAAACACACAATTAAATCGGGAAGTTACCTCTGCGATTGAAGAATTCCCGGGAGTAGTCCGGATAACGCAAAATGGGTTGGGATGTTGCCTAGCAACTCAATCATGTGAGCTATGTGATCTGTGTGGGAGGAAAATCAGGTGTGAGGGAGACTCGAGAGGAGAAATGGAACAGAACACTCAAAGAAAGACAGACTCCCATCTCTCCAGCCCCTTTCGCCACCTCAGGACGTCCAAAGCGCCTCACAGCCAATGAAGGACTTTTTTTGAAGTGTGGTCACTGTTGTAATGTAGAAACGCGGCAGCCATTTTGAGCACAGCAAGCTCCCACAAACAGCGACGTGATAATGACCGGATCTGTTTTAGTGATGTTGTTGAGGGATAAATATCAGCCCAGACCAGGACACCGGGAGAACTCCCCCCTGCTCTCCTTCCAATAGTGGCCGTGGGATCTTTCACATCCGACCGATATTCTCCGGCAGTGCGCGCTCCCTCAGTACTGCCCCTCCGACAGTGCGGCCGCTCCCTCAGTAGTGCGCTCCCTCAGTACTGCCCGGGCTCCCTCAGTACTGCCCCTCCGACAGTGCGGCGCTCCCTCAGTACTGCCCCTCCGACAGTGCGGCGCTCCCTCAGTACCGCCCCTCCGACAGTGCGGCGCTCCCTCAGTACCGCCCCTCCGACAGTGCGGCGCTCCCTCAGTACCCCCCCTCCGACAGTGCAGCACTCCCTCAGGGCCGCCCCTCCGACAGTGCGGCGCTCCCTCAGTACCGCCCCTCCGACAGTGCGGCGCTCCCTCAGTACCGCCCCTCCGACAGTGCGGCGCTCCCTCAGTACCGCCCCTCCGACAGTGCGGGGCTCCCTCAGTACCGCCCCTCCGACAGTGCGGCGCTCCCTCAGTACCGCCCCTCCGACAGTGCGGCGCTCCCTCAGTACCGCCCCTCCGACAGTGCGGCGCTCCCTCAGTACCGCCCCTCCGACAGTGCGGCGCTCCCTCAGTACCGCCCCTCCGACAGTGCGGGGCTCCCTCAGTACCGCCCCTCCGACAGTGCGGCGCTCCCTCAGTACCGCCCCTCCGACAGTGCGGCGCTCCCTCAGTACCGCCCCTCCGACAGTGCGGCGCTCCCTCAGTACCCGCCCCTCCGACAGGGCGGCGCTCCCTCAGTACCGCCCCTCCGACAGTGCGGCGCTCCCTAAGTACCGCCCAGCCGACAGTGCGGCGCTCCCTCAGTACCGCCCCTCCGACAGTGCGGGGCTCCCTCAGTACCGCCCCTCCGACAGTGCGGCGCTCCCTCAGTACCGCCCCTCTGACAGTGCGGCGCTCCCTCAGTACCGCCCAGCCGACAGTGCGGCGCTCCCTCAGTACTGGCACCAGGGGAGTGTCGGGCCTGGATTATGGAGCTTGAACCCACAACCTTCTGACTCCGAAGTGAGCGTGAGGCCCACTGAGCCACGGTCGAGAGAGACGGAGGAAAAAGGGAGAGAGAAAGAGGAAAAGGAGAAAATGATAAAAAGAAAAATATCGAAACTGGATTCGTACCTTCATCTCGAGTGTAATCCTCTCCCGAGTGTGGCTCGAATAAATAATCGCCAGTCACCAGCTCAAAAGCCTAAGGAAGAGATGTGGACAATGAGGGCAGATCCTGCATAAACCAGCGACCTCCAGCCACAATCCCACTGGCTCCCCTCCCTCCCTCCCTCACTGCACAGTACTGAGAGAGCGCCGCACTGTCGGAGGGGCAGTACTGAGGGAGCGACACACTGTCGGAGGGGCAGTACTGAGGGAGCGCTGCACTGTCGGACGGGCGGTACTGAGGGAGCGCCGCACTGTCGGAGGGGCGGTACTGAGGGAGCGCCGCACTGTCGGAGGGGCAGTACTGAGGGAGCGCCGCACTGTCGGAGGGGCGGTACTGAGGGAGCGCCGCACTGTCGGAGAGGCGGTACTGAGGGAGCTTTCCCACCACATGAAGGTGCCTCTTGCTCTCTAAACACGTTAACCCTGTCCAGCCTCGGATGCTGGGGAACAGTCCCATTTAATGTGCCCAGTGACACCCCAAGAGATCATCGAACAAAAACAGTCGCCGTTCTCCCTCTGCGGCTAAATGCCCCGCTCGCAGCGACACCGGCAGCACCCAGAGCAGGAAGGTGCGGGTTTCTGCCCCGCCGGTGTAACCAGGGTGGGTACAATTCACACACACTAATAGCCTGATCCCACCCCCACAGGAGGAGGGTGGTGGATAGAGAGAGAGAGACAGAGACAGAGACAGAGAGAGAGACAGAGCGCGAGACAGAGAGCGAGAGAGAGACAGAGAGGGAGAGAGAGACAGAGAGGGAGAGAGAGAGACAGAGAGAGAGACAGAGACAGAGACAGAGAGAGAGAGAGAGACAGAGCGCGAGACAGAGAGCGAGAGAGAGACAGAGAGGGAGAGAGAGACAGAGAGGGAGAGAGAGAGACAGAGAGAGAGAGACAGAGAGAGACAGAGAGAGACAGGAAGAGACAGGGAGAGAGAGAGAGAGGGAGAGAGAGAGAGAGAGAGAGAGACAGAGAGAGAGAGAGACAGAGAGAGAGAGAGAGAGACAGAGGGAGAGAAAGAGAGCGACAGAGAGCGAGAGAAAGAGAGCGACAGAGAGCGAGCGACAGAGAGCGAGAGCGACAGAGAGAGAGCGACAGAGAGAGAGCGACAGAGAGCGAGAGCGACAGAAAGAGAGCGACAGAAAGAGAGCGACAGAGAGAGAGCAACAGAGAGAGAGCGACAGAGCGACAGAGAGAGAGAGAGACAGAGAGAGACAGAGAGAGAGAGACAGAGAGAGAGAGAGAGGGAGAGAGACAGAGAGAGAGAGAGAGAGAGAGAGACACAGAGAGAGGGAGAGAAAGACGGCCCGTGACCCTGCTGCTGGTGAATTGAATCACATTCTCTGCCATCACTGAGCCATCCCCGTTGACTGAATGAAGCACCCATGGGTGCCCGGCCCTCCCTGAACCCTGCCACCGCCTCGCCCCACGGGATGCTCACCATACAGGCGGTGCTCCAAATATCAGCGGGCGGTCCGTACCCGGCCCCGACCAGGACCTCCAGGGAGCGGTACTGGCGAGTCTGGATATCCTCAGTGAAGTGTTTGTACTGTGGGGGCGGAGAGAGAGAGAGAGAGAATGGACATTAAACTGGTCAGATTGGTCATTTTCATTCCAAACACCCTCAAGTAAAACAAGTCTCTCTTTAACACACATACGCACACACAGACCTATTACACGTTATTCACGTTACACAGTAATGCCACCCCTCTCTCGCAACGAGAGAGCCAGCGGCTGGCCTCCCACCTTCCACCCTCCGTAACCATCACCTCATCTAAAACTCGGCTGCCCCGTGTCCTAACTCGCACCGAGTCCCGCTCACCCATCACCCCCTGTGCTCGCCCCCTCCTCCCTATCTGTGTAACCTCCTCCAGCCTCTGCAACCCTCCGAGATCTCCGCACTCCTCCAATTCTGGCCTCTCGCACGTCCCCCCTGATTTCCATCACTCCGCCACTGGCGACCGCGCCAGGGCCCCCGAGCACTGGAATTCCCTCCCTAAACCTCTCCGCCTCTCTCTCTCCTCCTTTAAGACGCTCCTTAAAACCCACCTCTTTGGTTGCCTGTCCCTAATATCTCCTTATGTGTCTCGGGGTTTGATTTACGCTCCTGGGAAGCGCCTGTTACGAGGTTAAAGGCGCTGGATAAACGTGAGGTGTTGTTTGTTGGACACTCACCACCCAACAGGCATTTCCAAGATCGGCAATTTTGACCTGGATTTTGTCGGCATTCCGGGGTTCAAGGGGACTCATCACGAAATCCGAAGCAGAGAAGGCGTCTGTGGACGAGAGAGAGAGATAGCTTAACCCCTTAAATACACGCTGATGTTTCACCCTCGTCTCTCCGGGTCGGCCCCAGGCACCAATCCCACTCCCACCCCTGGGAAACCCCTCTCGCACACCGAAGCGGGTAAGGCATTCAACCGTGATCGATAGACAATCCCTTCTCTCACTTCTCCAGGCTCTCTCTCTCATCTCTCTCCATTTGGTCAGCCGTGGCTCAGTGGGCCTCACTCTCGCCTCTGAGTCAGAAGATCGTGGGATCGAGCCTCCACTCCAGAGACTCGAGCCCCATAATCCAGGCCTGACACTCGTGGGGCAGTACTGAGGGAGCGCCGCACTGTCGGAGGGGCGGTACTGAGGGAGCGCCGCACTGTCGGAGGGGCGGTACTGAGGGAGCGCTGCACTGTCGGAGGGACGGTACTGAAGGAGCGCCGCGCTGCCGGAGGGGCAGTACTGAGGGAGCGCCGCACTGTCGAAGGGGCGGAACTGAGGGAGCGCCACATTGTCGGAGGGGCGGTACTGAGGGAATGCTGCACTGTCGGAGGGGCGGTACTGAGGGAGCGCCGCACTGTCGGAGGATCAGTACTGAGGGAGCGCCGCACTGTCGGAGGGGCAGTACTGAGGGAGCGCCGCGCTGTCGGAGGGGCGGTACTGAGGGAGCGCCGCACTGTCGGAGAGGCGGTACTGAGGGAGCGCCGCGCTGTCGGAGAGGCGGTACTGAGGGAGCGCCGCACTGTCGGAGGGGCGGTACTGAGGGAGCGCCGCACTGTGGGAGGGGCGGTACTGAGGGAGCGCCGCACTGTCGGAGAATACCATCTGCCCTCTCAGGTGGATGTAAAAGATCCAACGGCCACTATTGGAAGAAGAGCAGGGGGAGTTCTCCCCGGTGTCCTGGGTCCAATATTTATCCCTCAACCAACATCACTTTAAAACAGATGATTTGGTCATTATCACATTGCTGTTTGTGGGATCTTGCTGTGCACAAATTGGCTGCTGCGTTTCCTACATTACAACAGTGACCACACTTGAAAAAAAGTCCTTCATTGGCTGTGAAGGGCTTTGGGACGTCCTGCGGCGGTGGAGAGATGAGAGACCTCCCCTCGGGGGGCGGAATGGTTCCGGAGGCGGTGGCAAGCTGGCGAATCTCATCTCACTCACCGGGCGCCTGGTCCTCCAGCGGCGAGGCCGCGGCCCCTCGCTCCCTGCCGCTGGACGATTCCGACTGGGTGGAGCCCGACTTGGCGGAGAGCAGGGAGCCGGAGAAGCCGGAGAGCTGGGAGTCGGGGCTCAGGAAGCGGCTGTAGGCCGAGTAGCCGTTGCAGGCCTCGTGCGGGTCGTAGCCGAACAGGGAGACGGCGGCGGAGGGGCTGAGGGGGGCGCGGCAGCCGTCATCGGGGTGCTCCGAGCCGCAGCCGTTGGCGCTGGGCTCCATCCCGTCCGGCTTGGCTCTCGCCGCGCCGCCATGTTGGATTCCGTTGGCGCCTGTGGGGGGAGAGAGAGAGAGGTGAAAAGGTGAAAGGTCACAGCTGCAGCTAAACAAAAATAATAGTCAAGCCAAGCTCGGCTCGGTGGGGAGACGATCCCCGCACGCACGGAGCAGGAAAGGCCCAGGCTCGGTCCCCCGGCCTAGGGCTGAGGCCCTCAGACACAGAGCAGGAAAGGCCCAGGCTCCATCTCCGGCCTAGGGCTGAGTTAGTCCACTCTCACCATATGGGGGTCTGAGGCCCTCCGACACAGAGCAGGAAAGGCCCTGGCTCTATCCCCGGCCTAGGGCTGAGTTAGCCCGTTTCCCAACCCTGTGTGGAGGACTGAGACCCTCAGACATGGAGCAGGAAAGGCCCAGGCTCCATCTCCGGCCTAGGGCTGAGTTAGCCCGCTCCCAACCGTGTGTGTGGGATTGAGCACCCTCAGACATGGAGCAGGAAAGGCCCAGGTTCATCCCCGGCCTAGGGCTGAGTTAGCCCACTCCCAACCCTGTGTGTGGGACTGAGGCCCTCAGACACGGAGCAGGAAAGGCCCAGGCTCATCCTCCGGCCTAGGGCTGAGTTAGCCAGCTCCCAACCCTGTGTGTGGGACTGAGCACCCTCAGACACAGAGCAGGAAAGGCCCAGGCTCATCCTCCGGCCTAGGGCTGAGTTAGCCCGCTGCCAACCCTGTGTGGGGGACTGAGACCCTCAGACACAGAGCAGGAAAGGCCAAGGCTCCATCCCCGGCCTAAGTTAGCTCGAGAGGCCTCATGGCCTACTCTTGCTCCCATTGTGTTTGTATGCAAGGCTGGTGCCCGGGTGTCTTACTAGGCTCTGATTTTGGGACTTACACTGTCCTGCCCTCCCGGGAGTGCGCTCCCCGTCGACCAGGCCCTCCCGGCCTCTTGGTTCCGCCGGGCCGCACCCCGGCGGGTGGCGGGGCCTCCCCGGGTCGGGCTGCGGCCCCTGCAGCCTGGAGTTGGGCAGCCCCGGGAAGAGGCCCTGCAGCCGCAGGTCGGTCAGCCCCTGGGGGCCGGGCGGGCCCAGGCCCAGCGCGGCGGCCTCCTGCAGTCGGTGCTCCTCCAGCTGCTCCATCCGCTGCAGGTCCATCAGCCTCTCTTCCAGCAGCTGCACCTGCCTCTTCTGCTTCTTCCGCAGCTTCTTCTTACGGTTCTTCGAGACCTTCCCGCCCTGGGGACGCAAAGGAGGAGGGTGAAGAGGAACCGAGCGCGCAGGAAGAGGCCGTTCGGCTCTCCAATTAGTCCCACTCCTCCCCTGCTCTTTCCCCACAGCCCGGCACATTCTTCCCCGTCAAGTATTTCTCCAATTCCCCCTTTTGAAAGTTACTATTGAATCTGCTCCCACCGCCCTTTCAGGCAGCGCGTTCCAGATCACAACAACTCGCTGCGTAAAAAACATTCTCCTCATCTCCCCTCTGGTTCTTTTACCGATTATCTTCAATCTGTGTCCTCTGGTCACCGACCCTCCTGCCACTGCAAACAGTTTCTCCTTATTTACTCCATCAAAACCTTCATGATTTTGAACACCTCGATAAAATCTCCCCTTAACCTTCTCTGCTCAAAGGAGAACAACCCCAGCTTCTCCAGTCTCTCCACATCACTGAAGTCCCTCATCCCTGGTACCATTCTGGTCAATCTCCCCTTAACCTTCTCTGCTCTAAGGAGAACAATCCCAGCTTCTCCAGTCTCTCCACATCACTGAATTCCCTCATCCCTGGGACCATTCTGGTCAATCTCCCCTTAACCTTCTCTGCTCTAAGGAGAACAATCCCAGCTTCTCCAGTCTCTCCACATCACTGAAGTCCCTCATCCCTGGGACCATTCTGGTCAATCTCCCCTTAACCTGCTCTGCTCTAAGGAGAACAACCCCAGCTTCTCCAGTCTCTCCACATCACTGAAGTCCCTCATCCCTGGTACCATTCTGGTCAATCTCCCCTTAACCTTCTCTGCTCCAAGGAGAACAACCCCAGCTTCTCCAGTCTCTCCACATCACTGAATTCCCTCATCCCTGGGACCATTCTGGTCAATCTCCCCTTAACCTTCTCTGCGCTAAGGAGAACAACCCCAGCTTCTCCAGTCTCTCCACATCACTGAATTCCCTCATCCCTGGTACCATTCTGGTCAATCTCCCCTTAACCTTCTCTGCTCTAAGGAGAACAACCCCAGCTTCTCCAGTCTCTCCACATCACTGAAATCCCTCATCCCTGGTACCATTCTGGTCAATCTCCCCTTAACCTTCTCTGCTCTAAGGAGAACAACCCCAGCTTCTCCAGTCTCTCCACATCACTGAAATCCCTCATCCCTGGTACCATTCTGGTCAATCTCCCCTTAACCTTCTCTGCTCTAAGGAAATATAGAAACATAGAAGATAGGAGCAGGAGTAGGCCATTCGGCCCCTCGAGCCTGCTCCGCCATTCAATGAGATCATGGCTGATCATCCAAATTCAGTACCCTGTCCCTGCCTTCTCCCCATATCCCTTGATCCCTTTAGCCTTAAGAAATATATCTAACTCCTTCTTGAATATATTTAATGAATTGGCCTCAACTGCCTTCTGTGGTAGAGAATTCCACAGGTTCACCACTCTCTGGGTGAAGAAATTCCTCCTCATCTCTGTCCTAAATGGCTTACCCCTTATCCTTAGACTGTGACCCCTGGTTCTGGACTCCCCGACCATCGGGAATATCCTTCCTGCATCTAGTCTGTCTAGTCC
This sequence comes from Somniosus microcephalus, assembly GCF_052327205.1. Taxonomy (NCBI): domain Eukaryota; kingdom Metazoa; phylum Chordata; class Chondrichthyes; order Squaliformes; family Somniosidae; genus Somniosus; species Somniosus microcephalus. The sequence continues at coordinate 31,874,956 of NW_028225185.1, forward strand.
TGTTAGAATTTTATAAGATTCAATGAGATCCCCTCTCATTCTTCTAAACTCCAGCGAGTACAAGCCCAATCGACCCAATCTCTCCTCATACGTCATTCCTGCCATCCCAGGTATGAGTCTGGTGAATCTTCGCTGCACTCCCTCCATGGCAAGAACATCCTTCCTCAGGCAAGGAGAACAATCCCAGCCTCTCCAGTCTCTCCACATCACTGAAGTCCCTCATTCCTGGTAACATTCTGGTCAATTTCCCCTTAACCTTCTCTGCTCTAAGGAGAACAACCCCAGCTTCTCCAGTCTCTCCACATCACTGAAGTGCCTCATTCCTGGTACCATTCTGGTCAATCTCCCCTTAACCTTCTCTCGAACTACTCCTCCACCCCGTGTTGTACCTGCCCTGCGAGTGTTTGATGGGACAGTGTAGAGGGAGCTTTTCTCTGTATCTAACCCCGTGCTGTACCTGCCCTGGGAGTGTTTGATGGGACAGTGTAGAGGGAGCTTTACTCTGTATCTAACCCCGTGCTGTACCTGCCCTGGGAGTGTTTGATGGGGACAGTGTAGAGGGAGCTTTACTCTGTATCTAACCCCGTGCTGTACCTGCCCTGGGAGTGTTTGATGGGGACAGTGTAGAGGGAGCTCTACTCTGTATCTAACCCGTGCTGTACCTGCCCTGGGAGCGTTTGATGTGGACAGTGTAGAGGGAGCTTTACTCTGTATCTAACCTGTGCTGTACCTGCCCTGGGAGTGTTTGATGGGGACAGTGTAGAGGGAGCTTTACTCTGTATCTAACCCCGGCTGTACCTGCCCTGGGAGTGTTTGATGGGGACAGTGTAGAGGGAGCTTTACTCTGTATCTAACCTGTGCTGTACCTGCCCTGGGAGTGTTTGATGGGACAGTGTAGAGGGAGCTTTACTCTGTATCTAACCCGTGCTGTACCTGCCCTGGGAGTGTTTGATGGGACAGTGTAGAGGGAGCTTTACTCTGTATCTAACCCGTGCTGTACCTGCCCTGGGAGTGTTTGATGGGACAGTGTAGAGGGAGCTTTACTCTGTATCTAACCCGTGCTATACCTGCCCTGGGAGTGTTTGATGGGGACAGTGTAGAGGGAGCTTTACTCTGTATCTAACCCGTGCTGTACCTGTCCTGGGAGTGTTTGATGGGGACAGTGTAGAGGGAGCTTTACTCTGTATCTAACCCGTGCTGTACCTGCCCTGGGAGTGTTTGATGGGACAGTGTAGAGGGAGCTTTACTCTGTATCTAACCCGTGCTGTACCTGTCCTGGGAGTGTTTGTTGGGACAGTGTAGAGGGAGCTTTACTCTGTATCTAACCCGTGCTGTACCTGCCCTGGGAGTGTTTGATGGGACAGTGTAGAGGGAGCTTTACTCTGTATCTAACCCGTGCTGTACCTGCCCTGGGAGTGTTTGTTGGGACAGTGTAGAGGGAGCTTTACTCTGTATCTAACCCGTGCTGTACCTGCCCTGGGAGTGTTTGATGGGACAGTGTAGAGGGAGCTTTACTCTGTGTCTAACCCGTGCTGTCCCTGCCCTGGGAGTGTTTGATGGGACAGTGTAGAGGGAGCTTTACTCTGTATCTAACCCGTGCTGTACCTGCCCTGGGAGTGTTTGATGGGACAGTGTAGAGGGAGCTTTACTCTGTATCTAACCCGTGCTGTACCTGCCCTGGGAGTGTTTGTTGGGACAGTGTAGAGGGAGCTTTACTCTGTATCTAACCCGTGCTGTACCTGCCCTGGGAGTGTTTGATGGGACAGTGTAGAGGGAGCTTTAGGTGGCGACTCACCTGCGTGTCCTGTGGGGCTGTGCTCACTGCAAGGAAAAAGCAGAAAGATCCGTTATCTCTCTCTCTCTCTCTCTCTCTCTCTCTCGAGGTGACCGCAAGCACTGACACACACCGGACAATCTTACTCTGCTTTCAACACCGCTGGCCACAGTGACGCCAAGTTCTCGCAATATAGGACAAGCTAGAGGAGCCGTGACGTTGTCTACTGACCGTGGGAGTGGGGAAGGAGCGAGGGGCCAAAATGGAAATGCCCATTTGCAAACCTGTCACTGTTTCTCCATATTCAGTTCGAAACGAAGGAAAGACAGACTCCAATTTCTCCAGCGCCTTTCCCCACCTCAGGACGTCCCAAAGCGCTTCACACCCAATGAAGGACTTTTTTTTGAAGTGTGGTCACTGTTGTAATGTAGGAAACGCGGCAGCCAATTTGCGCACAGCAAGCTCCCGCAAACAGCAATGTGATAAATGACCAGATCATCTGTTTTTAGTGATGTTGGTTGAGGGATAAATATTGGCCCCAGGACACCGGGGAGAACTTTCCCCTGCTCTTCTTCCAATAGTGGCCGTGGGATCTTTTACATCCACCTGAGAGGGCAGACGGGGCCTCGGTGTAACATATCATCCGAAAGACGGCCCCTCCGACAGTGCGGCGCTCCCTCAGTACCGCCCCTCCGACAGTGCGGCGCTCCCTCAGTACCGCCCCTCCGACAGTGCGGCGCTCCCTCAGTACTGCCCCTCCGACAGTGCGGCGCTCCCTCAGTACTACCCCTCCGACAGTGCGGCGCTCCCTCAGTACCGCCCCTCCGACAGTGCGGCGCTCCCTCAGTACTGCCCCGACAGTGCGGCGCTCCCTCAGTACCGCCCCTCCGACAGTGCGGCGCTCCCTCAGTACTGCCCCTCCGACAGTGCGGCGCTCCCTCAGTACCGCCCCTCCGACAGTGCGGCGCTCCCTCAGTACTGCCCCTCCGACAGTGCAGCGCTCCCTCAGTACCCCCCCTCCGACAGTGCGGCGCTCCCTCAGTACTGCCCCTCCAACAGTGCGGTGCTCCCTCAGTACCGCCCCTCCGACAGTGCGGCGCTCCCTCAGCACTGCCCCACCGACAGTGCGGCGCTCCCTCAGAACCGCCCCTCCGACAGTGCGGCGCTCCCTCCGTACTGCCCCTCCGACAGTGCGGCGCTCCCTCAGAACCGCCCCTCCGACAGTGCGGCGCTCCCCACAGTGCGGCGCTCCCTCAGTACCGCACCTCCGACAGTGCGGCGCTCCCCACAGTGCGGCGCTCCCTCAGTACCGCACCTCCGACAGTGCGGCACTCCCCACAGTGCGGCGCTCCCTCAGTACTGCCCCTCCGACAGTGCGGCGTTCCCTCAGTACCGCCCCTCCGACAGTGCGGCGCTCCCTCAGTACTGCCCCTCCGATAGTGCGGCGTTCCCTCAGTACCCCCCCTCCGACAGTGCGGCTGGGGCCATTTCTCCACCGTTTGGCTGTGCTGGGACATTCAGTGACTATGGGACGGGGAGGGGGAGCATGGCTGGGTGACGCGGTTGATTTGATAGCGCAGGATCTGGGGTGCGGGGGGCTCCTGGTACACGTAACGCAGTAGGCTAGCGTGCAAGGTACAGCAGGCAAATGAGGAAGGCAAAAGGCATGTTGGCCTTTATTGCAACGGGGGGTTGGAGTATAAGAGTGAGGAGGTCTTGCTGCAATTGTACAGGGCTTTGGTGAGACCATACCTGGAGTACTGTGCCCTGATGCCCTTGTCCCATTTTGCCCGTAGCCGGAAGCGGTTCCTGGTACTGAAGGTGGTGAAGAGCGCACCACATTACACCGAGACTGCGCTCGACGAGATCAAGCTTCTCAAGTGTGCGAGTTCCTGTTTTCTCTTTTGCTGCCTGACCAGAGTTACTCCCACCCCACAGAAAGACAGTGCGGTGCTCCCTCAGTACCGCCCCTCCGACAGTGCGGCGCTCCCTCAGTACCGCCCCTCCGACAGTGCGGCGCTCCCTCAGTACCGCCCCTCCGACAGTGTGGCGCTCCCTCAGTACCGCCCCTCCGACAGTGCAGCGCTCCCTCAGTACCCCCCCTCCGACAGTGCGGCGCTCCCTCAGTACTGCCCCTCCAACAGTGCGGTGCTCCCTCAGTACCGCCCCTCCGACAGTGCGGCGCTCCCTCAGCACTGCCCCACCGACAGTGCGGCGCTCCCTCAGCACTGCCCCTCCGACAGTGCGGTGCTCCCTCAGCACTGCCCCTCCGACAGTGCGGCACTCCCTCAGTACTGCCCCTCCGACAGTGCGGCGCTCCCTCAGTACTGCTGCTCCGACAGTGCGGCGCTCCCTCGGTACCGCCCCTCCGACAGTGCGGCGCTCTCTCAGTACCGCCCCTCCGACAGTGCGGTGCTCCCACAGTACCGCCCCTCCGACAGTGCGGCGCTCCCTCAGTACCGCTGCTCCGACAGTGCGGCGCTCCCTCGGTACCGCCCCTCCGACGGTGCGACGCTCTCTCAGTACCGCCCCTCCGACAGTGCGGTGCTCCCTCAGTACCGCCCCTGTAGAAATGTGGCTGGTGCAACATTATACCGGTGATGAGTGTTTTTTACGCAGCGAGTTGTTGTGATCTGGAACGCGCTGCCTGAAAGGGCGGTGGGAGCAGATTCAATAGTAACTTTCAAAAGGGGGAATTGGAGAAATACTTGAAGGGGAAAAATGTGCCGGGCTGTGGGGAAAAAGCAGGGGGGAGTGGGACTGATTGGAGAGCTCGTTCAATGAGCCGGCACAGGCACGATGGGCCGACTGGCCTCCTCCTGCGCTGAGCGATTCAATTGGCAAAGCCCAGGATCCCGTAGGCTTCTTTTCGACGGGCTGATCGAACAGCCCGGCCACTTTTGAAGGCTGGCGCGCGTGTGTGTGTGTGTTTGAGAAAGAGGAAGTCCGTACCTGAGGATCCGGACGGGGGAGGGGCTCCAGACTGTTGCCACATGGTTGCCTCGGCGGCTAGACGCCTGACGTAGACGTCGTCCACCGTCAGGAGGATGTTCTCCGGCTTGATGTCCGTGTGGATGATCTTACACTTGGTGTGCAGGTAATGGAGACCTTGGAGAACCTGGGGCCGGCGGGAAGAAAAGGGAAACAGGCATTATAGAGCGAGGCACTGACTCCGGCACCGCCAAAGCTACAGGGACCCCTTCTACCTCGGAACATAGGAACAGGAGGAGGCCGTTCAGCCCCCTCGAGCCTGTTACATTAGGAACAGGAGGAGGCCATTCAGCCCCTCGAGCCTGTTACATTAGGAACAGGAGGAGGCCGTTCAGCCCCTCGAGCCTGTTACATTAGGAACAGGAGGAGGCCGTTCAGCCCCTCGAGCCTGTTACACAGGAACAGGAGGAGGCCGTTCAGCCCCTCGAGCCTGTTACATTAGGAACAGGAGGAGGCCGTTCAGCCCCCCTAGAGCCTGTTACATTAGGAACAGGAGGCCATTTAGCCCCTCGAGCCTGTTACATTAGGAACAGAAGGAGGTCGTTCAGCCCCACCTCGAGCCTGTTACATTAGGAACAGGAGGAGACCGTTCAGCCCCCCCTCGAGCCTGTTACATTAGGAACAGGAGGAGGCCGTTCAGCCCTGGGGCCTGTTACATTAGGAACAGGAGGAGGCCGTTCAGCCCCTCGAGCCTGTTACATTAGGAACAGGAGGAGGCCATTCAGCCCCCTCGAGCCTGTTACATTAGGAACAGGAGGAGGCCATTCAGCCCCTCGAGCCTGTTACATTAGGAACAGGAGGCCATTTAGCCCCCTCGAGCCTGTTACATTAGGAACAGGAGGAGGCCGTTCAGCCCCCCTAGAGCCTGTTACATTTGGAACAGGAGGAGGCCATTCAGCCCCTCGAGCCTGTTACATTAGGATCAGGAGGAGGCCGTTCAGCCCCCTCGAGCCTGTTACATTAGGAACAGGAGGAGGCCGTTCAGCCCACCTCGAGCCTGTTACATTAGGATCAGGAGGAGGCCATTCAGCCCCTCGAGCCTGTTGCATTAGGAACAGGAGGAGGCCATTCAGCCCCTCGAGCCTGTTACATTAGGAACAGGAGGAGGCCATTCAGCCCCCTCGAGCCTGTTACATTAGGAACAGGAGGAGGCCGTTCAGCCCCTCGAGCCTGTTACATTCGGAACATTAGGACCAGGAGGAGGCCGTTCAGCCCCCTCGAGCCTGTTACATTAGGACCAGGAGGAGGCCGTTCAGCCCCCTCGAGCCTGTTACATTAGGAACAGGAGGAGGCCGTTCAGCCCCTCGAGCCTGTTACATTAGGAACAGGAGGAGGCCGTTCAGCCCCTCGAGCCTGTTACATTAGGAACAGGAGGAGGCCATTAAGCCCCCTCGAGCCTGTTACATTAGGAACAGGAGGAGGCCATTCAGCCCCCTCGAGCCTGTTCCGCCATTCAATCAGATCACGGCTGATCTGTATCTTAACTCCATCTGCTCGCCTTGGTTCTGTAAGCCTCGATCCCCTGACCCAACAAAAATCTATCAATCTCAGTCTTGAAAGCTCCAATTGACCCCCAGCCTCGACAGCTTTTTGTGGGGGAGAGTTCCAGATTGCCACCACCCTTTGTGTGAAAAAGTGCTTCCTGACATCACGCAGAGGTTAGAGCGAAGTGTTGGGAGGTGGGATCGGAGTTTAGCGGGTGTGAGACGGGGAGTGACTGAAAACCGATTACCACAGGGACAGAAAGCGACACAAACAAACACACACACACACAGGGCAACAGGGCCGGACGGCCTACTCCCGCTTCCATTTCTTACGTTCTTAAGCCTTGGATTTGAAAGATCTGTGTCCTACGCTCCATTTCCCCCTGGCTGGAGTGTCTAGAACCAGGGGTCACAGTCTCAGGATAAGGGGTCGGCCATTTTAGGACTGAGATGAGGAGGAATTTCTTCACTCAGAGGGCGGTGAATTTTTGGAATTCTCTGCCCCAGAGGGCTGTGGAGGCTCAGTCGTTGAGTCTATTCAAGGCTGAGATCGAGAGATTTTTGGACTCGAGGGGAATCGAGGGATCGGGCGGGAGAGTGGAGTTGAGGTCGATGATCAGCCGTGATCTTACTGAATGGCGGAGCAGGCTCGAGGGGCCGAATGGCCGACTCCTGCTCCTATTTCTTAGGTTCTTATACACCCACCTTCCTGCGCCCTCCTTACTGTGCTGGGATCGGGACTCATTCCGTCTCCTACTCTAGCTCATTCATTCCCAGTACCTGAACTTTAACCCATGCTGTACCTGCCCTGGGAGTGTTTGATGGGGACAGTGTAGAGGGAGCTTTACTCTGTATCTAACCCGTGCTGTACCTGCCCTGGGCGTGTTTGATGCGGACAGTGTAGAGGGAGCTTTACTCTGTATCTAACCCGTGCTGTACCTGCCCTGGGAGTGTTTGATGCGGACAGTGTAGAGGGAGCTTTACTCTGTATCTAACCCGTGCTGTACCTGCCCTGGGCGTGTTTGATGCGGACAGTGTAGAGGGAGCTTTACTCTGTATCTAACCCCGTGCTGTACCTGCCCTGGGAGTGTTTCATGGGACAGTGTAGAGGGAGCTTTACTCTGTATCTAACCCATGCTGTACCTGCCCTGGGAGTGTTTGATGGGGACAGTGTAGAGGGAGCTTTACTCTGTATCTAACCCCGTGCTGTACCTGCCCTGGGTGTGTTTGATGGGACAGTGTAGAGGGAGCTTTACTCTGTATCTAACCCGTGCTGTACGTGCCCTGGGAGTGTTTGATGGGACAGTGTAGAGGGAGCTTTACTCTGTATCTAACCCGTGCTGCAGCTGCCCTAGGAGTGTTTGATGGGACAGTGTAGAGGGAGCTTTACTCTGTGTCGAACCCCGTGCTGTACCTGCCCTGGGAGTGTTTCATGGGACAGTGTAGAGGGAGCTTTACTCTGTTTCTAACCCATGCTGTACCTGCCCTGGGAGTGTTTGATGGGGACAGTGTAGAGGGAGCTTTACTCTGTATCTAACCCCGTGCTGTACCTGCCCTGGGTGTGTTTGATGGGACAGTGTAGAGGGAGCTTTACTCTGTATCTAACCCGTGCTGTACGTGCCCTGGGAGTGTTTGATGGGACAGTGTAGAGGGAGCTTTACTCTGTATCTAACCCGTGCTGTACCTGCCCTGGGAGTGTTTGATGGGGACAGTGTAGAGGGAGATTTACTCTGTATCTAACCCGTGCTGTACCTGCCCTAGGAGTGTTTGATGGGACAGTGTAGAGGGAGCTTTACTCTGTATCTAACCCCATGCTGTACCTGCCCTGGGAGTGTTTGATGGGACAGTGTAGAGGGAGCTTTACTCTGTATCTAACCCATGCTGTACCTGCCCTGGGCGTGTTTGATGGGGACAGTGTAGAGGGAGCTTTACTCTGTATCTAACCCCGTGCTGTACCTGCCCTGGGAGTGTTTGATGGGACAGTGTAGAGGGAGCTTTACTCTGTATCTAACCCGTGCTGTACCTGCCCTGGGAGTGTTTGATGGGACAGTGTAGAGGGAGCTTTACTCTGTATCTAACCCGTGCTGTACATGCCCTAGGAGTGTTTGATGGGACAGTGTAGAGGGAGCTTTACTCTGTATCTAACCCGTGCTGTACCTGCCCTGGGAGTGTTTGATGGGACAGTGTAGAGGGAGCTTTACTCTGTATCCAACCCGTGCTGTGCCGGCCCTGGAGTGTTTGACGGGACAGTGTAGAGGGAGCTTCACTCTCTATCTAACCCGTGCTGTACCTGCCCTGGGAGTGTTTGATGGGCCAGTGTAGAGGGAGCTTTACTCTGTATCTAACCCGTGCTGTACCTGCCCTGGGAGTGTTAGATGGGACAGTGTAGAGGGAGCTTTACTCTGTATCTAACCTGTGCTGTACCTGCCCTGGGAGTGTTTGATGGGACAGTGTGGAGGGAGCTTTACTCTGTATCTAACCCCGTGCTGCAGCTACCCTGGGAGTGTTTGATGGGGACAGTGGAGAAGGAGCTTTACTCTGTATCTAACCCGTGCTGTGCCTGCCCTGGGCGTGTTTGATGGGACAGTGTAGAGGGAGCTTTACTCGGTATCTAACCCCGTGCTGTACCTGCCCTGGGAGTGTTTGATGGGACAGTGTAGAGGGTGCTTCACTCTGTATCTGACCCCGTGCTGTACCTGCCCTGGGAGTGTTTGATGCGACAGTGTAGAGGGAGCTTTACTCTGTATCTAACCCCGTGCTGTTCCTGCCCTAGGAGTGTTTGATGGGACAGTGTAGAGGGAGCTTTACTCTGTATCTAACCCGTGCTGTACCTGCCCTGGGAGTGTTTGATGGGGACAGTGTAGAGGGAGCTTTACTCTGTATCTAACCCGTGCTGTACCTGCCCTGGGAGTGTTTGATGGGACAGTGTAGAGGGAGCTTTACTCGGTATCTAACCCCGTGCTGTACCTGCCCTGGGAGTGTTTGATGGGACAGTGTAGAGGGTGCTTCACTCTGTATCTGACCCCGTGCTGTACCTGCCCTGGGAGTGTTTGATGCGACAGTGTAGAGGGAGCTTTACTCTGTATCTAACCCCGTGCTGTTCCTGCCCTAGGAGTGTTTGATGGGACAGTGTGGAGGGAGCTTTACTCTGTATCTAACCCCGTGCTGCAGCTACCCTGGGAGTGTTTGATGGGGACAGTGGAGAAGGAGCTTTACTCTGTATCTAACCCGTGCTGTGCCTGCCTTGGGCGTGTTTGATGGGACAGTGTAGAGGGAGCTTTACTCGGTATCTAACCCCGTGCTGTACCTGCCCTGGGAGTGTTTGATGGGACAGTGTAGAGGGTGCTTCACTCTGTATCTGACCCCGTGCTGTACCTGCCCTGGGAGTGTTTGATGCGACAGTGTAGAGGGAGCTTTACTCTGTATCTAACCCCGTGCTGTTCCTGCCCTAGGAGTGTTTGATGGGACAGTGTAGAGGGAGCTTTACTCTGTATCTAACCCGTGCTGTACCTGCCCTGGGAGTGTTTGATGGGGACAGTGTAGAGGGAGCTTTACTCTGTATCTAACCCGTGCTGTACCTGCCCTGGGAGTGTTTGATGGGACAGTGTAGAGGGAGCTTTACTCGGTATCTAACCCCGTGCTGTACCTGCCCTGGGAGTGTTTGATGGGACAGTGTAGAGGGAGCTTTACTCTGTATCCAACCCGTGCTGTACCTGCCCTGGGAGTGTTTGATGGGGACAGTGTAGAGGGAGCTTTACTCTGTATCTAACCCGTGCTGTACCTGCCCTGGGAGTGTTTGATGGGACAGTGTAGAATGAGCTTTACTTTGTATCTAACCCGTGCTGTACCTGCCCTAGGAGTGTTTGATGGGACAGTGTAGAGGGAGCTTTACTCTGTATCTAACCCGTGCTGTACCTGCCCTGGGAGTGTTTGATGGGGACAGTGTAGAGGGAGCTTCACTCTGTATCTAACCCGTGCTGTACCTGCCCTGGGAGTGTTTGATGGGACAGTGTAGAGGGAGCTTTACTCTGTATCGGACCCGTGCTGTACCTGCCCTGGGAGTGTTTGATGGGACAGTGTAGAGGGAGCTTTACTCTGTATCGAACCCATGCTGTACCTGCCCTGGGAGTGTTTGATGAGGACAGTGTAGAGGAAGCTTTACTCTGTATCTCACCCATGCTGTACCTGCCCTGGGAGCGTTTGATGGGACAGTGTAGAGGGAGCTTTACTCTGTATCTAACCCGTGCTGTACCTGCCCTGGGAGTGTTTGATGGGACAGTGTGGAGGGAGCTTTACTCTGTATCTAACCCTGTGCTGTACCTGCCCTGGGAGTGTTTGATGGGACAGTGTCGAGGGAGCTTTACTCTGTATCTAACCCTGTGCTTTACCTGCCCTGGGAGTGTTTGATGGGACAGTGTGGAGGGAGCTTTACTCTGTATCTAACCCTGTGCTGTACCTGCCCTGGGAGTGTTTGATGGGGACAGTGTAGAGGGAGCTTTACTCTGTATCTAACCCTGTGCTTTACCTGCCCTGGGAGTGTTTGATGGGACAGTGTGGAGGGAGCTTTACTCTGTATCTAACCCTGTGCTTTACCTGCCCTGGGAGTGTTTGATGGGACAGTGTGGAGGGAGCTTTACTCTGTATCTAACCCTGTGCTGTACCTGCCCTGGGAGTGTTTGATGGGGACAGTGTAGAGGGAGCTTTACTCTGTATCTAACCCCGTGCTGTACCTGCCCTGGGAGTGTTTGATGGGACAGTGTAGAGGGAGCTTTACTCTGTATCTAACCCGTGCTGTACCTGCCCTGGGAGTGTTTGATGGGACAGTGTAGAGGGAGCTTTACTCTGTATCTAACCCGTGCTGTACCTGCCCTGGGAGTGTTTGATGGGACAGTGTAGAGGGAGCTTTACTCTGTATCTAACCCGCGCTGTACCTGCCCTGGGAGTGTTTGATGGGACAGTGTAGAGGGAGCTTTACTCTGTATCTGACCCGTACTGTACGTGCCCTGGGAGTGTTTGATGGGACAGTGTAGAGGGAGCTTTACTCTGTATCTAACCCCGTGCTGTACCTGCCCTGGGAGTGTTTGATGGGGACAGTGTAGAGGGAGCTTTACTCTGTATTTAACCCGTGCTGTACCTGCCCTGGGATTCTTTGATGGGACAGTGTAGAGGGAGCTTTACTCTGTATCTAACCCCGTGCTGTACCTGCCCTGGGAGTGTTTGATGGGGACAGTGTAGAGGGAGCTTTACTCTGTATCTAACCCGTGCTGTACCTGCCCTGGGAGTGTTTGATGGGACAGTGTAGAGGGAGCTTTACTCTGTATCTAACCCATGCTGTACCTGCCCTGGGAGTGTTTGATGGGACAGTGTAGAGGTAGCTTTACTCTGTATCTAACCCGTGCTGTACCTGCCCTGGGAGTGTTTGATGGGACAGTGTAGAGGGAGCTTTACTCTGTATCTAACCCGTGCTGTACCTGCCCTGGGAGTGTTTGATGGGGACAGTGTAGAGGGAGCTTTACTCTGTATCTAACCCGTGCTGTACCTTCCCTGGGAGTGTTTGATGGGGACAGTGTAGAGGGAACTTTACTCTGTATCTAACCCGTGCTGTACCTGCCCTGGGAGTGTTTGATGGGACAGTGTAGAGGGAGCTTTACTCTGTATCTATCTTGTGCTGTACCTGCCCTGGGAGTGTTTGATGGGACAGTGTAGAGGGAGCTTTACTCTGTATCTAACCCGTGCTGTACCTGCCCTGGGAGTGTTTGATGGGACAGTGTAGAGGGAGCTTTACTCTGTATCTAACCCGTGCTGTACCTGCCCTGGGAGTGTTTGATGGGGACAGTCCAAAGATGTGCAGGTTAGGATGATTGGCTATGATAAATTGACCCTTAGTGTTAGGGGGATTAAATACGTGGGGTTACGGGGATAGGGTGGGATATGTGTCGGTGCAGGCTCGATGGACCGAAATGGCCTCTATCTGCACTGTGGGGTTTCTATCAACCTGTGAAGTGTAGAGGGAGCTTTACTCTGTATCTAACCCGTGCTGTACCTACCCTGGGAGTGTTTGATGGGACAGTGTAGAGGGAGCTTTACTCTGTATCTAACTCGTGCTGTACCTGCCCTGGGAGTGTTTGATGGGGACAGTGTAGAGGGAGTTTTACTCTGTATCTAACCCATGCTGTACCTGCCCTGGGAGTGTTTGATGGGGACAGTGTAGAGGGAGCTTTACTCTGTATCTAACGCGTGCTGTACCTGCCCTGGGAGTGTTTGATGGGACAGTGTAGAGGGAGCTTTACTCTGTATCTAACCCGTGCTGTACCTGCCCTGCGAGTGTTTCCCTTACCTGACGCAGGATGCTTTTGACGCAGGGGATGGGAAGGCCCTGGTAATTGGACTTGATAATCCACTTCAGCAGCTGATGTCCCAGCACCTCAAACACCATGCACACATCTGAGAGAGTGAAGGAGAAGTGCCAGCAGTAACATTAAATCATCCCTGCATGGGGAACCCAGAGACAGAGAGACAGAGAGAGAGAGGGAGAGAGAGACAGAGAGAGACAGAGACACAGAGAGAGAGAGAGAGAGAGAGAGAGTGGGAGACAGAGACAGAGACAGACAGAGAGAGAGAGAGAGACAGAGAGAGAGGGAGAGAGAGAGAGAGACAGAGAGAGACAGAGAGAGAGAGAGAGACAGAGAGAGACAGAGAGACAGAGAGACAGAGAGAGACAGAGTGAGACAGAGAGAGAGAGAGAGAGAGACAGAGACACAGAGAGAGAGAGAGAGAGAGTGGGAGACAGAGACAGAGACAGACAGACAGAGAGAGAGAGAGACAGAGAGAGAGAGAGAGACAGAGACAGACAGAGAGAGACAGAGAGAGAGAGAGACAGAGAGAGACAGAGAGACAGAGAGAGAGAGAGAGACAGAGTGAGACAGAGTGAGACAGAGAGAGAGAGAGAGAGACAGAGAGAGAGAGAGACAGAGAGAGAGAGAGAGAGACAGAGACAGAGAGAGAGAGACAGAGAGAGACAGAGAGAGAGAGACAGAGAGAGAGACAGAGAGAGAGAGAGACAGAGAGAGACAGACAGAGAGAGAGAGACAGAGACAGAGAGAGAGAGAGAGAGAGAGACAGAGAGAGAGAGAGAGAGAGAGAGAGAGAGAGAGAGAGAGAGAGAGAGAGAGAGAGAGAGAGAGACAGCTCGTACAAGTGGTCATGCCTCCTGTAAAGTGTGAACGCCTGGACTAGTGTCCATCGCCGAAAGAGGTCCAGGACAAAGCAGCCCGCTTGATCGGCACCCCATCCACCACCTTAAACATTCACTCCCTCCACCACCGGCGCACTGTGTCTGCAGTGTGGACCATCTACAAGATGCACTGCAGCAACTCGCCAAGGCTTCTTCGGCAGCACCTCCCAAACCCGCCACCTCTTCCACCTAGAAGGACAAGGGCAGCAGGCGCGTGGGAACACCACCACCTCCAAGTTCCCCTCCGAGTCACACACCATCCCGACTTGGAAATATATCGGCCGTTCCTTCATCGTCGCTGGGTCAAAATCCTGGAACTCCCTCCCTAACAGCGCTGTGGGAGCACCTTCACCACACGGGACTGCAGCGGTTCAAGAAGGTGGCTCACCACCACCTTCTCAAGGGCGATTAGGGATGGGCAATAAATGCTGGGCCTCACCAGCGATGCCCACATCCCAGGAATGAATAAACAAAAGGATTTCCCAGATTTTTTCTGACGCCCCTCCCCGGAGACCGGACCGCGCAGCTCCGGGTGGGTGGGGTGTGCGGGACACGTCCCAGCGATTACGAGACAGGCTGGATGGACCAGTGGGTCTTTTGTCCTGCCTCGTTCCCGTGCGTTTATGTTGGCGCGTGTCCATCAGTGACCGGCAGTGCCCGGGCCTGGGATTTTTCAGTCGCGAGGCTCGTGCCCGAAGCAATGCCACGCGACAAACTGACCGCGGCAGGGTGTGACCATCACAGGCCACCGGGGGGCAGTCAAGGAGCATCAATTCAATTCAATTCAATTCAAATCGCTTTATTGGCATGATAAGGTACATCTTATGTTGCCAAAGCATCAAATACATTTATGGTTGAACACATAAACGCAGTTCTATTCGTACAGTGCATAAACAGGTATATCCCTGAGTGTATAAATATACATTCGCATTATTTATATATACTCTTAGTTTACTGGTCTCTCTCTGTCTCTGTCTCTCTGTCTCTCTCTCTGTCTCTCTCTCTGTCTCTCTCTCTCTGTCTCTCTCTCTCTCTCTCTCCACCTCGGCCAGAAGGTCCATCTCACGCCGGAAGGGATTCAGCGAATCTCCCGCCCTCTAACTGAGCGCGGAACCTGGCCCCTCCCTGCCCCATCCAGTTGAAATAATCGCGCCAGGTAAACACAGCCTCGATCAAATCGTTCCCCTCGCGTCCACACTCGCTGAGCCTAAGCTGGGTGAGTTCCCAACGACGTCTTGCATTTATCCGGCGCCTTCAATGCCCCGAGGCGATTCACAGGAACGTCGATCAGACGCCAAGCCATGTACGGAGATATTAGAAACATAGAAAACTAGGAGCAGGAGTCGGCCATTCGGCCCTTCGAGCCTGCTCCGCCATTCAACATGATCATGGCTGATCCTCTATCTCAATACCATATTCCCGCTCTCTCCCCATACCCCATGATGTCTTTTGTGTCTAGAAATCTATCTCTCTCCGTCTTAAATATATTCAGCGACTTGGCCTCCACAGCCTTCTGTGGTAGAGAATTCCACAGGTTCACCACCCTCTGAGTGAAGACATTTCTCCTCATCTCAGTCCTAAATGTCCTACCCCGTATCCTGAGACTGTGACCCCTCGTTCTAGACCCCCCCAGCCAGGGGAAACATCCTCCCTGCATCCAGTCTGTCTAGCCCGGTCAGAATTTTAAACGTTTCAATGAGATCCCCTCTCATTCTTCTAAACTCTAGTGAATACAGGCCTCGTCGACCCAATCTCTCCTCATACGACAGTCCTGCCATCCCAGGAATCAGTCTGGTGAACCTTCGCTGCACTCCCTCTACGGCAAGTATATCCTTTCTTAGGTAAGGGGACCAAAACTGCACACAGTACTCCAGGTGTGGTCTCACCAAGGCCCTGTATAACTGTAGTAAGACATCCTTGCTCCTGTACTCGAATCCTCTCGCAATGAAGGCCAACATACCATTTGCCTTCCTAACTGCTTGCTGCACCTGCATGTTTGCTTTCAGTGACTGGTGTACAAGGACACCCAGGTCCCTTTGTACATCAGCATTTCCCAATCTATCACCATTTAAATAATAATCTGCCTTTCTGTTTTTCCTATCGAAGTGGATAACTTCACATTTATCCACTGCCATGTATTTGCCCACTCACTCAACTTGTCTAAATCACCTTGAAGCCTCTTTGCATCCTCCTCACAACTCACAATCCCACCTAGTTTCCTGTCGTCAGCAAACTTGGAAATATTACATTTGGTTCCCTCATCCAAATCATTGATAGATATTGTGAATAGCTGGGGCCCAAGCACTGATCCCTGCGGTACCCCACTAGTCACCGCCTGCCACCCCGAAAAAGATCCCTTTATTCCTACTCTCAGTTTCCTGTCTGTTAACCAATTTTCAATCCATGCAGGCGACATGCGACCAGAAGCTGGATCGAAGGCGTTGGTGTTAAGCAGCGTCTTAAAGGAGGAGAGAGAGAGAGAGAGAGAGAGAGAGAGAGAGAGGGAGGGGTTTAGGGAGGGAATTTCACAGCTTGGGGTCCTGGCGCGGTCGCCAAAGGCGGAGTGATGGAATCGCAGACACGCGTTTTAAACCGGGGCGCAACACAAGGAAAGGATACGGAGACCATTCACGCCCGAGATTTTGAAATCGTCAATCAGTTGCACAATCATCTCTCTCTTGGGGTCACTGGGGTCGCTGTCTCGCACCTGAGGAGATTTGAGAGAGGGAACCAATTTCAAAAAATCACATCCCGACATGGCATAGCGACCATCTCTCGCAGGGTCAGTGGGACTGTTATGAAAAGTGCGCCCAAGACGAGGGGTAGCTCTGGTCCCAGAGGTGAAAGAGTCAGAAGGTCGTGTGTATGACTCCCCACTTCATCGACTCGAGGCTTATAATCCAGCCAAGTGCCAGTACTGAGGGAACGCCGCACTGTCGGAGGGGCGGTACTGAGGGAGCGCCGCACTGTCGGAGGGGCGGTACTGAGGGAGCGCCGCACTGTCGGAGGGGCGGTACTGAGGGAACGGCGCACTGTCGGAGGGGCGGTACTGAGGGAGTGCCACACTGTCGGAGGGGCGCTACTGAGGGAACGCCGCACTGTCGGAGGGGCAGTACTGAGGGAGCGCCGCACTGTCGGAGGGGCAGTACTGAGGGAGCGCCGCACTGTCGGAGGGGCGGTACTGAGGGAGCGCCGCACTGTCGGAGGGGCGGTACTGAGGGAGCGCCACACTGTCGGAGGGGCAGTGCTGAGGGAGCGCCGCACTGTCGGAGGGGCAGTGCTGAGGGAGCTCCGCACTGTCGGAGGGGCGGTACTGAGGGAGCGCCGCACTGTCGGAGGGGCGGTACTGAGGGAGCGCCGCACTGTCGGAGGGGCGGTACTGAGGGAGCGCCGCACTGTCGGAGGGGCGGTACTGAGGGAGCGCCGCACTGTCGGAGGGGCGGTACTGAGGGAGCGCCGCCCTGTTGGAGGGATGGTACTGAGGGAGCTCCGCACTGTCGGAGGGGCGGTACTAAGGGAGCGCTGCACTGTCGGAGGGGCGGTACTGAGGGAGCCCCTCACTGTCTTTCTGTGGGATGGGAGTAACTCTGGTCAGGCAGCTCTGCGGGACAATAAAAGAGAAAACAGGAACTCACACACTTGAGAAGCTTGATCTCGTCGAGCGCAGTCTCGGTGTAATGTGGTGCGCTCTTCACCACCTTCAGTGCCAGGAACCGCTTCCGGCTACGGGCAAAATGGGACAAGGGCATCAGGGTACAGTACTCCAGGTGTGGTCTCACCAAAGCCCTGTACAATTGCAGCAAGACCTCCTCACTCTTATACTCCAACCCCCCGTTGCAATAAAGGCCAACATGCCTTTTGCCATCCTAATTTGCTTGCTGTACCTTGCACGCTAGCCTTCTGCGTTGTGTACCAGGACCACCCCCCCAGATCCCGCGCTATCAAATCAACCTCGTCACCCAGCCATGCTCCCCCTCCCCGTCCCATACTCACTGAATGTCCCAGCACAGCCAGACGGTGGAGAAATGGCCCCAGCCCAGCTTTCTCACCACGTGGTAGCGCCCATTGAACAGGTCTCCGATCTTCACTGGGTAGTAACCACCTGCAATGGAAACACAGCACAGAGGGATTGTTCACCACTGGGATTTAATACTGGGCACAGTTCTGGACTCCTTATCTGAGGAAGGATATACTTGCCTTGGAGGCGGAGCAACGAAGGTTCACTAGACTGATCCCTGGGATGAGAGGGATTGTCCTACGAGGAGAGATTGAGTAGATTGGGCCGATACTCTCTGGAGTTTAGGAGAATGAGAGGTGATCTCATTGAATCATATCAGATTCTGAGGGGGGGGGATTGACAGGGTAGATGCTGAGAGGCTGTTTCCCCCCTGGCTGGAGAGTCTCGAACCAGGGGTCACAGTCTCAGGATAAGGGGTCGGCCATTCAGGAGTGAGATGAGGAGGAATTTCTTCACTCAGAGGGCGGTGAATCTTTGGAATTCTCTGCCCCAGAGGGCTGTGGAGGCTCAGTCGTTGAGTCTATTCAAGGCTGAGATCGAGAGATTTTTGGACTCGAGGGGAATCGAGGGATCGGGGTGGGAAAGTGGAGTTGAGGTCGAAGGTCAGCCGTGATCTTATTGAATGGCGGAGCAGGCTCGAGGGGGCCGAATCCCGCTCCTATTTCTTATGTTCTTAATTGTAAGAATCTTACAGCACAGAAGGAGGCCATTCGGCCCATCGTGCCTGTGCGGTCACTTATAGGGATTCATATTCGCTCACGGGATGTGGGCGTCGCTGGCAAGGCCGGCGTTTATTGCCCGTCCCCTAATTGCCCTCGAGAAGGTGGTGGTGAGCCGCCGTCTTGAACCACTGCAGTCCGTGTGGTGAAGGGCGTCATCCTTAGTGGCGGTCTTTCGAGT
The DNA here is from genome assembly GCF_052327205.1 of Somniosus microcephalus. NCBI lineage: Eukaryota > Metazoa > Chordata > Chondrichthyes > Squaliformes > Somniosidae > Somniosus > Somniosus microcephalus. The sequence goes on from NW_028225185.1 coordinate 31,893,357, forward strand.
CACCTATAGGCCCCAACCATAGGAACAGGAGGAGGCCGTTCGGCCCCTCGAGCCTCTTACATTAGGAACAGGAGGAGGCCGTTCAGCCCCCTCGAGCCTGTTACATTAGGAACAGGAGGAGGCCATTCAGCCCCTCGAGCCTGTTACATTAGGAACAGGAGGAGGCCGTTCAGCCCCTCGAGTCTGTTACATTAGGAACAGAAGGAGGCCATTCAGCCCCTCAAGCCTGTTACACTAGGAACAGGAGGAGGCCGTTCAGCCCCTCAAGCCTGTTACATTAGGAACAGGAGGAGGCCATTCAGCCCCTCGAGCCTGTTACATTAGGAACAGGAGGAGGCCGTTCAGCCCCTCAAGCCTGTTACATTAGGAACAGGAGGAGGCCGTTCAGCCCCTCGAGTCTGTTACATTAGGAACAGGAGGAGGCCATTCAGCCCCTCAAGCCTGTTACACTAGGAACAGGAGGAGGCCGTTCAGCCTCCTCGAGCCTGTTACATTAGGAACAGGAGGAGGCCGTTCAGCCCCTCGAGCCTGTTACATTAGGAACAGGAGGAGGCCATTCAGCCCCTCGAGCCTGTTACATTAGGAACAGGAGGAGGCCATTCAGCCCCTCAAGCCTGTTACATTAGGAACAGGAGGAGGCCGTTCAGCCCCTCGAGCCTGTTACATTAGGAACAGGAGGAGGCCATTCAGCCCCCTCGAGCCTGTTACATTAGGAACAGGAGGAGGCCGTTCAGCCCACCTCGGGCCTGTTACATTAGGAACAGGAGGAGGCCGTTCAGCCCACCTCGAGCCTGTTACATTAGGAACAGGAGGAGGCCATTCAGCCCCTCGAGCCTGTTACATTAGGAACAGGAGGAGGCCATTCAGCCCCCTCGAGCCTGTTACATTAGGAACAGGAGGAGGCCGTTCAGCCCCTCGAGCCTGTTACATTAGGAACAGGAGGAGGCCGTTCAGCCCCTCGGGCCTGTTACATTAGGAACAGGAGGAGGCCGTTCAGCCCCCTCGAGCCTGTTACTTTAGGAACAGGAGGAGGCCATTCAGCCCCTCGAGCCTGTTGCAGTAGGAACAGGAGGAGGCCATCCAGGACAAAGCAGCCCGCTTGATCGGCACCCCATCCACCACCTTTAAACATTCCCTCCCTCCACCACCGGCGCACCGTGGCTGCAGTGTGGACCATCTACAAGATGCACTGCAGCAACTCGCCAAGGCTTCTTCGGCAGCACCTCCCAAACCCGCGACCTCTTCCACCTAGAAGGACAAGGGCAGCAGGCGCACGGGAACACCGCCACCTCCAAGTTCCCCTCCAAGTCACACACACCATCCCGACTTGGAAATATATCGGCCGTTCCTTCATCGTCGCTGGGTCAAAATCCTGGAACTCCCTCCCTAACAGCGCTGTGGGAGCACCTTCACCACACGGACTGCAACGGTTCAAGAAGGCGGCTCACCACCACCTTCTCAAGGGGCGATTAGGGACGGGCAATAAATGCTGGCCTTGCCAGCGACGCCCACATCCCGTGAACGAATAAAATATAAAGCCAGGAGAGCGTTGGAACAGGCTCGTTTGCGGGGGGACCAAAGACACGGGAGGAGGGTTTCAGCAGCGGATGAGCTGAGGCGGGGGCGGAGATGGGCGACGTTACATTGCGTACAAGGACTGTTCCTTGAACATAAAGGGCACCTGGAACAACCAAAAATAAGCGCAGGTGGGGCCAGTCCCTAAAGGTGCCCGTCGTTTTCGGGTTTGACTGGACTTCCGGCAGGTTAACACACGGAATCGGAGCGCGGGCGGTGGCCGAGGGTCTCGTTCGCCGCTAGCCCCAGGCAGCTCTCACCTTTACAGTAGTCAGCCGGGTCCTCCTGCTCTTCATCGTCCGAACCAGCAGCTCCGACGGCGGAGGTGTGAGGGGCCGCTGGAGGGGGGTGTCCTCGTACTGTGCAGACTGAGGCCTGAATTAAACAGAGAATAGGTAAACTCGTTACATTAGGAACAGGAGGAGGCCATTCAGCCCCTGGAGCCTGTTACATTAGGAACAGGAGGAGGCCATTCAGCCCCTGGAGCCTGTTACATTAGGAACAGGAGGAGGCCATTCGCCCCCTCGAGCCTGTTACATTAAGAACAGGAGGAGGCCGTTCAGCCCCCTCGAGCCTGTTACATTAGGAACAGGAGGAGGCCGTTGAGACCCTCGAGGCTGTTACATTAGGAACAGGAGGAGGCCATTCAGCCCCTCGAGCCTGTTACATTAGGAACAGGAGGAGGCCGTTGAGAACCTCGAGGCTGTTACATTAGGAACAGGAGGAGGCCGTTGAGACCCTCGAGCCTGTTACATTAGGAACAGGAGGAGGCCATTCAGCCCCCTTGAGCCTGTTACATTAGGAACAGGAGGAGGCCGTTCAGCCCCTCGAGCCTGTTACATTAGGAACAGGAGGAGGCCATTCAGCCCCCTTGAGCCTGTTACACAGGAACAGGAGGAGGCCACTCAACCCCAATTGACCCCCAGCCTTGACAGCTCTTTGTGGGGGAGAGTTCCAGATTCCCACCAGCCTTTGTGTGAAGAAGTGCTTCCTGACATCACCCCTGAATGGCCTGGCTCTAATTTGAAGGTTCTGCCCCCTTGTTCTGGACTCCCCCCACCAGAGGAAATAGTTTCTCTCTCGATCGACCCGATCGGATCCTTTAATCATCTCAAACACCTTGATCAGATCGCCCCTTAATCTTCTACACTCGAGGGAACACAAGCCCAGTCTGTGCAACCTGTCCTCGGGAATTAACCCTTTTAGCCCCCGGGATCCTGGGGAATCTGCGCTCCCCCCACCCCCCCCCGCCCTCCGAGGCCGAGATGTCCTTCCCGAGGTGCGGGGCCCGGAACTGAACCCAGTGACTCCAGACGGGGTCTAACCAGAGCTCTGTACAGCTGTAACATCACTTCCACCCCTTTGTACTCCAGCCCCCTCTCCAGATAAAGGCCAACAGTTGGATTGCTTTTTGCGCCTGTCCACTAGTTTTTGAACATAATCCGCTGCCCCGTGTCCTGACTCGCACCGAGTCCCGTTCACACCATCACCCCCACTGTGCTCGCTGACCTACACTGGCTCCCGGTTAAGCAACGCCTCGATTTCAAATCCCTCCATGGCCTCCTCGCCTCCTCCCTATCTCTGTAACCTCCTCCAGCCCCCACAACCCTCTGAGATCTCGGCGCTCCTCCAATTCCGGCCTCTTGCGCATCCCCCCCCCCCGATTTCCATCGCTCCACCATTGGCGACCCGCAGCCAGGCCCCCGAGCTATGGAATTCCCTCCCTAAACCTCTCCACCGCTCTCTCTCCTCCTTTAAGACGCCCCTTAAAAGCGACCTCTTCGACCAAGCGCATTTCACACCTAATCTAGAGCTGTCTTTTGTCTCTTTACTCGTCCCTATCGCCATCTCGTCTGGTTTTGAATACCTCTTAATGTCTCTTCACTTCTCTTTTGTTCTCTCATCCCCAGCCCCCAAACTGGCCTTTTAAACGGTTTCATTTCATGCCTTTGTTTTTTTCAGTTCTGACGAAGGGTTTCGACCCGAAACATTGACTCTATTTCTCTCTCCACGGATGTTGCCTGGCCTGCTGAGTTTTTCCAGCGTTTGCAGTTGTTATTTTTCTTCGACCCAGCTTTTGGACACCCGGTCCCTAATATTTCAAGTGGCTCGGGGTCAAATTTTGTCTGATTGAAGCTCCTTGGGAACGTTTTACTACGTTAAAGGCGCTATATAAATGCAAATTGTTGTTGGACGCTGACACGAATCAGTCATTCATGAAAAAAGACTGATGAAATAATACTGAGCAGCCTGCGGGTGGCGCTGTCCAGGGAGAGTATAAATACTCGGGCACGGGCCCAGCTTGCGCAGGACATTCTTTAACAGGAACTAGTGAAGGACACAACGAGACCTCCATGTTGTAAAACGGTTGATTAAAGCTTTGTTGAACGCTTAGACCAAGTTCTATAGTAGTTTTCTTATGTCAGAGCGCCATCCGTAAGGTGGACAGGGGCTGCTATACATTAGGAACTTCTCAAAAGATTCGGAAAGGGCAGAAATCTGGCTCTGATGTTACAAACTGGCACATGGTGTTGGAGGGGCGGGAGGGAGGAGGGGCAGCGAATATTCCTGGGATTGGGAGACTCCAAAATCCCAGAGAAATAACCCTCCAGGAAAGAATGAGCGAACCCACATTTCGACAGCGCCTTTCACCACTTTGGGATTCCCAAAAGTACTTGCGAATTAAGACTGTGGTTCCAGGCTCTCGAGAGCTGAGGCAGTGCCACGTCTAAGAGTGAGGCGTGCGACAGAAATGTTGTCTCACCTCAGGGCCTTGGTATTTTGCAGCCTGTGCGTCGCCGGGACGCAAGGAGCCTCGCTAACTCTCTGCTGTCCTGTCTACACCTCCGAGAGGCTTCATCAGGAATCTCCGCCCCCCGCCTCCCTCCCCGCCACCGCCGGACGCCCCCAACTCCCCCCCCCCGCCCCACCCCAGGACTGTCCTCCCCACTGACTTGGCAGACAGACGCCCTGCGCATGGACAGGCAGACAGACGCCCCGCGCATGGAGTTTGGAGCTAGAGATCAGGGGCAGGAACCCTAGCCAGCTCCCCCTCCTAGCCCCGGAGACAGAGATCAGCAGAGAGTGGACATTGAAGCTGGGCCGAGCTTGCTCGGTGTGGCTCAGTACCCACCGTCCCGGGCAGTTACCCCGCACTGTAAAACCTAAACTGAACTTCTTTATCCCTCCCTGGTACCGAGAGTCCAGTCTCTGGCGCTCGCTCTTTAATACTGTCTCTCTCTCTCTCTCTCTCTCTCTCTCTCTGTCTCTCTCTCTCTTGCTCTGTCTCTCTCTCTCTCTCTGTCTCTCTCTCTCTGTCTCTCTCTCTCTCTGTCTGTCTGTTTCCCTCTCTCTCTTTCCCTCTCTCTCTCTTCCCCCTCTCTCCCTCTCTCTCTCCCTCTTTCCCCCCTCTCTCTCTGTCTCTCTCTCTCTGTCTCTCTCTCTCTCTGTCTCTCTCTGTCTCTCTCTCTGTCTCTCTCTCTCTGTCTGTCTGTTTCCCTCTCTCTCTCTCTTCCCCCTCTCTCCCTCTCTCTTTCCCTCTCTCCCTCCCTCTTTCCCCCCCCCTCTCTCTCTCTCTCTCTCTCTCTGTCTCTCCCCATACTCCATGTTCCTCCCCCCCAACCTCCACCAGCCCCCAAACCCCTCCCTCACCTGCTCCTCCCGGGCCGGTGTCTGAAGATGGACAGGAGATCCTGGAACGGATACATTCTCGGGAGAGGCTGGGCAGGTTCCCCTCCAGTCTACAGCAACCCCGGCTGCAGAGCCAGGAAGGGGGTTGGGTCTAGGAGAGTGGTGAGAAACTTCACAGCCTGGTGAGTGAGCGAGGGAGGGCGGCGGCAGCGGCACCGACCCAAGAACACCAGCTCCATCCAAAATCTCCAACAGGAGCGGCTTGGCCAAGATGCGGCCTACACCCTTCAGGCTCCAGGGACTGGAGGAGAAGGCCCTGCCCATTGCCATCACAAGTCAACGAGCCCACTAGGTGCAACCAAGTATGGGCAATAATCACACAGCACAGGAGGAGGCCATTCGGCCCGTCGTGCCTGTGCCGGCTCTTTGAACGAGCTCTCCAATCAGTCCCACTCCCCCCTGCTCTTTCCCCACAGCCCGGCACATTTTTCCCCGTCAAGTATTTCTCCAATTGCCCCTTTTGAAAGTTACTATTGAATCTGCTCCCACCGCCCTTTCAGGCAGCGCGTTCCAGATCACAACAACTGGCTGCGTAAAAAACATTCTCCTCATCTCCCCTCTGGTTCTTTTACCGATTATCTTCAATCTGTGTCCTCTGGTTACCGACCCTCCTGACACTGGAAACAGTTTCTCCTTATTTACTCCATCAAAACCCTTCATGATTTTGAACACCTCGATTAAATTTCCCCTTAACCTTCTCTGCTCGAAGGAGAACAACCCCAGCTTCTCCAGTCTCTCCACGTCACTGAAGTCCCTCATCCCTGGTACCATTCTGGTCAATCTCCCCTTAACCTTCTCTGCTCTAAGGAGAACAATCCCAGCTTCTCCAGTCTCTCCACATCACTGAAGTCCCTCATCCCCAGTACCATTCTGGTCAATCTCCCCTTAACCTTCTCTGCTCTAAGGAGAACAACCCCAGCTTCTCCAGTCTCTCCACATCACTGAAGTCCCTCATCCCTGGTACCATTCTGGTCAATCTCCCCTTAACCTTCTCTGCTCCAAGGAGAACAATCCCAGCTTCTCCAGTCTCTCCACGTAACTGAAGTCCCTCATCCCTGGAACCATTCTGGGCAATCTCCCCAAAACCTTCTCTGCTCCAAGGAGAACAACCCCAGCTTCTCCAGTCTCTCCACATCACTGAAGTCCCTCATCCCTGGTACCATTCTGGTCAATCTCCCCAAAACCTTCTCTGCTCCAAGGAGAACAATCCCAGCTTCTCCAGTCTCTCCACATCACTGAAGTCCCTCATCCCTGGTACCATTCTGGTCAATCTCCCCTTAACCTTCTCTGCTCTAAGGAGAACAATCCCAGCTTCTCCACGTCACTGAAGTCCCTCATCCCTGGTACCATTCTGGTCAATCTCCCCTTAACCTTCTCTGCTCTAAGGAGAACAATCCTAGCTTCTCCAGTCTCTCCACGTCACTGAAGTCCCTCATCCCTGGGACCGTTCTGGTCAATCTCCTCTGCACCCTCTCCAAGGCCCTTGACATCCTTCCTAAACGGCGGTGCCCAGAATTGAACACAATACTCCAAATGGGGCCCACCCAGTATAAAGGGTTTAGCATCACTTCCTTGCTTTTGTACTCTATGCCTCGGTTAATATAGCCCAGGATCATAGGAACAGGAGGAGGCCATTCGGCCCCTCGAACCTGTTACATTAGGAACAGGAGGAGGCCATTCGGCCCCTCGAACCTGTTACATTAGGAACAGGAGGAGGCCATTTAGCCCCTCGAGCCTGTTACATTAGGAACAGGAGGAGGCCATTCAGCCCCTCGAGCCTGTTACATTAGGAACAGGAGGAGGCCGTTCAGCCCCCTCGAGCCTGTTACATTAGGAACAGGAGGAGGCCATTCAGCCCCTCGAGCCTGTTACATTAGGAACAGGAGGAGGCCGTTCAGCCCCCTCGAGCCTGTTACATTAGGAACAGGAGGAGGCCGTTCAGCCCCTCGAGCCTGTTACATTAGGAACAGGAGGAGGCCATTCAGCCCCCTCGAGCCTGTTACATCAGGAACAGGAGGAGGCCATTCAGCCCCTCGAGCCTGTTCCGCCATTCAGTGAGATCAGGGCTGATCTGTGTCCTAACTCCATCTCCCCACCTTTGCCCCGTATCCCTTAATACCTTTGGCTAATAAAAATCGATCAATCTCACATTTAATATGAACAATTGACCCCAGGCATCAATTGCCGTTTGCGGAAGAGAGTTCCAAACTTCTACCACCCTTTGTGTGTCGAAGTGTTTCCTAACTTCACTCCTGAAAGGTCTGGCTCTAATTTTTAGACTCTGCCCCCTAGTCTGAGAATCCCCAACCAGCGGAAATAGTTTCTCTCTCTCTACCCTGTCAGTTCCCCTTTAATATCTTGAAAACTTCGATCAAATCGCCCCTTAACCTTCTATGGCAGGACTTGTGTGTTGCGACAGGCCTCAATGGCTGTGTGTGGGGGAGGGTAGATTGGGCACGACACGGGCAAACGAGTTTGGGCTCGCCCGCGACGCCCCCCACAGCCGAATAGCCGGCCGCTCGAAAGAGAGCCGGCGCCCGCAGAACACATGCCCTCCCCCCCCCCCCCCCAGGGTCCCCTCCACTGGGCGAGACATTGCGAAGGAGCGACGGCGGTCAGCTATTCGGCTATGGGGAGCGTCGCAGGAGAGCCCAATCGAGGCTGTCCCGTGGGGGGGGGGGGGGGGGGCGGGAGAAAGGAAGGAAGTAGGAAAGAGAGAGCGTCGCAAAAGGATCCCTTGTATAATAATTAAAATACAACAGCTGCGGGGAGGGGAGGGGAGAGAAGGGGAGAGAGTCGGGCCTCTCTGTGACTGACCTTAAATTGTGAGGACAGACTGGGCTTGTGTTCCCTCGAGTGTAGAAGATTAAGGGGTGATCTGATCGAGGTGTTTGAGATGATTAAAGGATCCGATCGGGTCGATCGAGAGAGAAACTATTTCCTCTGGTGGGGGGAGTTCAGAACAAGGGGGGCAGAACCTTCAAATTAGAGCCAGGCCGTTCAGGGGTGATGTCAGGAAGCACTTCTTCACACAAAGGCTGGTGGGAATCTGGAACTCTCTCCCCCCGCAAAGAGCTGTTGAGGCTGGGGGTCAATTGGAAATTTTAAAACTGAGATTGATAGATTTTTATTAGGCGAGGGTATTAAGGGATATGGAGGGTCTGTCTCAGTGTCAGCTCCTGTATATGTACAGTACACACACAGCGGGTAAAAGGGAACGATTCACTCCCGTCTGGGACTGTACGGCCCATGTGTGTGTGTCTCAGTGTCAGCTCCTGTACATGTACAGCACACACAGTGGGTAAAAGGGAACGATTCACTCCCGTCTGGGACTGTACGGCCCGTGTGTGTGTGTCTCCGTGTCAGCTCCTGTACATGTACAGCACACACAGCAGGTAAAAGGGAACGATTCACTCCCGTCTGGGACTGTACAGCCCGCGTGTGTCTCAGTGTCAGCTCCTGTACATGTACAGTACACACTGCGGGTAAAAGGGAACGATTCACTCCCGTCTGGGACTGTACGGCCCGCGTGTGTGTCTCAGTGTCAGCTCCTGTACATGTACAGCACACACAGCAGGTAAAAGGGAACGATTCACTCCCGTCTGGGACTGTACGGCCCGTGTGTGTGTCTCAGTGTCAGCTCCTGTACATGTACAGTACACAGCGGGTAAAAGGGAACGATTCACTCCCGTCTGGGACTGTACGGCCCGTGTGTGTGTCTCAGTGTCAGCTCCTGGACATGTACAGTGCACAGCGGGTAAAAGGGAACAATTCACTCCCGTCTGGGACTGTACGGCCCGTGTGTGTGTCTCAGTGTCAGCTCCTGGACATGTACAGTGCACAGCGGGTAAAAGGGAACGATTCACTCCCGTCTGGGACTGTACGGCCTGTGTGTGTCTCAGTGTCAGCTCCTGGACATGTACAGCACACACAGCAGGTAAAAGGGAACGATTCACTCCCGTCTGGGACTGTACAGCCCGCGTGTGTCTCAGTGTCAGCTCCTGGACATGTACAGCACACACAGCGGGTAAAAGGGAACGATTCACTCCCGTCTGAGACTGTACGGCCCGTGTGTGTGTCTCAGTGTCAGCTCCTGGACATGTACTTCCAGTTCAAGTAAGTTGTACAACAACCTTGTATTTACACCGCTCCTTTAACATAGTAAAACATCCCAAGGCGCTTCACAGGAGCGATTATCAAACATAATTTGACAACGAGCCACATAAGGAGATATTAGGGAATGGGCGACCAAAAGCTGGGTCAAAGAAGGAGGTATTAAGGAGCGTCTTAAAGGAGGAGAGAGAGAGGCGGAGAGGTTTAGGGAGGGAATTCCAGAGCCCAGGGCCCTGGCGCGGTCGCCAATGGTGAAGCGATGGAAATCAGGGGGATGTGCAAGAGGCTAGAATTGGAGGAGCGCAGAGATCGCATGGGTTGTAGGGGCTGGAGGAGGTTACAGAGATAGGGAGGGTTGTAGGGGCTGGAGGAGGTTACAGAGATAGGGAGGGTTGTAGGGGCTGGAGGAGGTTACAGAGGTAGGGAGGGGTGTAGGGGGCTGGAGGAGGTTACAGAGATAGGGAGGGTTGTAGGGGCTGGAGGAGGTTACAGAGATAGGGAGGGTTGTCGGGGCTGGAGGAGGTTACAGAGATAGGGAGGGTTGTAGGGGCTGGAGGAGGTTACAGTGATAGGGAGGGTTGTAGGGGCTGGAGGAGGTTACAGAGATAGGGAGAGTTGTAGGGGCTGGAGGAGGTTACAGAGATAGGGAGGGTTGTAGGGGCTGGAGGAGGTTACAGAGATAGTGAGGGTTGTAGGGGCTGGAGGAGGTTACAGAGATAGGGAGGGTTGTAGGGGCTGGAGGAGGTTACAGAGATAGGGAGGGTTGTAGGAGCTGGAGGAGGTTACAGAGATAGGGAGGGTTGTAGGGGCTGGAGGAGATTACAGAGATAGGGAGGGTTGTAGGGGCTGGAGGAGGTTACAGAGATAGGGAGGGTTGTAGGGGCTGGAGGAGGTTACAGAGATAGGGAGGGTTGTAGGGGCTGGAGGAGGTTACAGAGGTAGGGAGGGGTGTAGGGGGCTGGAGGAGGTTACAGAGATAGGGAGGGTTGTAGGGGCTGGAGGAGGTTACAGAGATAGGGAGGGTTGTCGGGGCTGGAGGAGGTTACAGAGATAGGGAGGGTTGTAGGGGCTGGAGGAGGTTACAGTGATAGGGAGGGTTGTAGGGGCTGGAGGAGGTTACAGAGATAGGGAGAGTTGTAGGGGCTGGAGGAGGTTACAGAGATAGGGAGGGTTGTAGGGGCTGGAGGAGGTTACAGAGATAGTGAGGGTTGTAGGGGCTGGAGGAGGTTACAGAGATAGGGAGGGTTGTAGGGGCTGGAGGAGGTTACAGAGATAGGGAGGGTTGTAGGAGCTGGAGGAGGTTACAGAGATAGGGAGGGTTGTAGGGGCTGGAGGAGATTACAGAGATAGGGAGGGTTGTAGGGGCTGGAGGAGGTTACAGAGATAGGGAGGGTTGTAGGGGCTGGAGGAGGTTACAGAGATAGGGAGGGTTCTAGGGGCTGGAGGAGGTTACAGAGACAGGGAGGGGTGTAGGGGCTGGAGGAGGTTACAGAGATAGGGAGGGTTGTAGGGGGCTGGAGGAGGTTACAGAGATAGGGAGGGTTGTAGGGGCTGGAGGAGGTTACAGAGATAGGGAGGGGAGGTGAGGAGGGATTTGAAAACGAGGATGAAAATTTTAAAATCGAGGCGTTGCCGGACCGGGAGCCAGTGTAGGTCAGCGAGCACAGTGGGGGTGATGGGTGAACGGGACTGGGTGCGAGTTAGGACACGGGGCAGCAGAGTTTAAGATGAGCGGATGGTTACGGAGGTTGGAAGGTGGGAGCGGGATGAATGGTCGAGTCTGGAGGGGAACGAAAGGCAGGAACGAGGGTTCCTGGAAGCTATTCAGGGCAAACACTTCCACTACATGTTTTCAGGCCAGGCAAACGGAATTAAAAACATCTTGGCACAGTGTGTGTAAATAATCTACAAGATAGCCGAGCGCTGACTCACCCACACTCAGTTTGGTCGATGAGTTAATCACTGAGCTGGTGAACAGTGTGACTTCAACAGTAACAATTAGATATTCAATCACCTTCAGTTCCCCATCCCTATTCCCCACCCCCCTGCCACCACACTCCTTCCAGACTGAGGGAGCGCCGCACTGTCGGAGGGGCGGTACTGAGGGAGCGCCGCACTGTCGGAGGGGCGGTACTGAGGGAGCGCCGCACTGTCGGAGGGGCGGTACTGAGGGAGCGCCGCACTGTCGGAGGGGCGGTACTGAGGGAGCGCCGCACTGTCGGAGGGGCGGTACTGAGGGAGCGCCGCACTGTCGGAGGGGCGGTACTGAGGGAGCGCCGCACTGTCGGAGGGGTGGTACTGAGGGAGCGCCGCACTGTCGGAGGGGCGGTACTGAGGGAGCGCCGTACTGTCGGAGGGGCGGTACTGAGGGAGCGCCGCACTGTCGGAGGTATCGCCTTTCGGATGAGACGTTAAACCGAGGCCCCGTCTGCCCTTTCAAGTGGACGTAAAAAATCCCATGGCACTATTCCAAAGAGGTCCTGGAGCCAATATTTATCCCTCAACCAACATCACTAAAAAAACAGATGATCTGGTCATTATCACTTTGCTGTTTGTGGGAGCTTGCTGTGCGCAAATTGCCTGTCGCGTTTCCTACATTACAACAGTGACCACACTTCAAAAAAAGTCCTTCATTGACTGTGAAGCGCTTTGGGACGTATTGAACACAACAGCCCAGTTGAGGCCTAACCAGTGTTTTATAAAGGTTTAGCATAACTTCCTTGCGTTTGTACTCTATACCTCTATTTATAAAGCCCAAGTTCCCATATGCTTTGCGACATGAATCTCGTCATTCATGTGGCAATGACTTATGAAGTAATACTGGGCAGCCTGCTGGTGGCGCTGTCCAGGGAGAGTATAAATACTCGGGCATGGGCCCAGCTTGCTCAGGACATTCTTTAACAGGAACTAGTGAAGGACACAACTAGACCTCCATGTTGTAAAACAGTTGATTAAAGCTTTGTTTAACGCTTAGACCAAGTGCCTAGTAGCTTTCTTACATCACTTTGTTTAACGGCCTTCTCAACTTGTTCTGCCACCATCAAAGATTTGTGTACCCACACCCCCAGGTCTCTCTGTTCCTGTACCCCCCTCTTTAAAATTATAGCATTTCGTTTATATTGCCTCACCTCATTCTTCCCACCAGAACTAATTACTTCACCCATCTCTGCGTTAAACTGCATTTGCCACGAGTCTGCCCATTTCTCCAGCCTGTCTGTGTCCTCCTGAAGTCTGGTGCTATACTCCTCATTTTTTTTTTTTACTACATTTCCGAGTTTCGTATCATCGGCCAACTTTGAAATTGTGCCCTGTGTACCCGAGTCCAGGTCAATAATGTATATCAGAAAGAGCAATGTCCTAACACCGACCCCTGGGGGAGACACCACTGCGCACTTGCCTCCAGTCTGAAAAACAACCTTTCACCGTTACTCCCTTAGCTAATTTCGTAACCAAGCGGCCACCGTCCCTTCAATTTTGCTAACAGGTCTATTGCGCGGCACTTTGTCAAACGCCTTTTGAAAGTCCATATACACAACATCCACCGCACTACCCTCGTTGCCCCATCTCCTAATTTGTCCCTTTCCCGGGGTGCCCCCCGAACTGTGGAACTCCCTCACCCTTGCACTCCGAGCAGTCCTGATCTATATCTTCTGCCGCTCTTTGCGGCCCACGACAGTTATGTGAGCCTTCCCAGCATGCACAGCAGCAAAAAAAAAAGGCCCCCTATTAAACCGACAGGCCCGATAAACAGATCACTGCGAAAGCCCGCTACTTTTCCCCCAACCCCCACCTCTCTAAAACCAGGCGTACGGAGGGGCCAATGCCACCTCGGGAAGGATATCTCGGCCTCGGAGGGGGG
>NW_028225185.1:31907093-31939593 GCF_052327205.1 Somniosus microcephalus
CTCCCTCTCTCTCTCTCCATTCTCACACTCCCTCTCTCTCTCCATTCTCACACTCCCTCTCTCTCTCTCTCTCTCTCCATTCTCACACTCCCTCTCTCTCTCTCCATTCTCACACTCCCTCTCTCTCTCTCTCTCCATTCTCACACTCCCTCTCTCTCTCTCTCCATTCTCACACTCCCTCTCTCTCTCCTCTCCATTCTCACACTCCCTCTCTCTCTCTCCATTCTCACACTCCCTCTCTCTCTCCATTCTCACACTCCCTCTCTCTCTCCATTCTCACACTCTCTCTCTCTCTCTCCATTCTCACACTCCCTCTCTCTCTCTCCATTCTCACACTCCCTCTCTCTCTCTCTCCATTCTCACACCCCCTCTCTCTCTCTCCATTCTCACACTCCCTCTCTCTCTCCATTCTCACACTCCCTCTCTCTCTCTCTCTCCATTCTCACACTCCCTCTCTCTCTCTCTCCATTCTCACACTCCCTCTCATCTCTCACTCCATTCTCACACACCTCTCTCTCTCTCCATTCTCACACTCCCTCTCCTCTCTCTCCATTCTCACACTCCCTCTCTCTCTCCATTCTCACACTCCCTCTCTCTCTCTCCATTCTCACACTCCCTCTCTCTCTCCATTCTCACACTCCCTCTCTCTCTCTCCATTCTCACACTCCCTCTCTCTCTCCATTCTCACACTCCCTCCTCTCTCTCCATTCTCACACTCCTCTCTCTCTCCATTCTCACTCCCTCTCTCTCTCCATTCTCACACTCCCTCTCTCTCTCTCCATTCTCACACTCCCTCTCTCTCTCCATTCTCACACTCCCTCTCTCTCTCTCCATTCTCACACTCCCTCTCTCTCTCTCCATTCTCACCTCCCTCTCTCTCTCTCCATTCTCACACTCCCTCTCTCTCTCCATTCTCACTCCCTCTCTCTCTCTCTCCATTCTCACACTCCCTCTCTCTCTCCATTCTCACACTCCCTCTCTCTCTCTCTCCATTCTCACACTCCCTCTCTCTCTCCATTCTCACACTCCCTCTCTCTCTCTCTCCATTCTCACACTCCCTCTCTCTCTCTCCATTCTCACACTCCCTCTCTCTCTCTCCATTCTCACACTCCCTCTCTCTCTCTCCATTCTCACACTCCCTCTCTCTCTCTCCATTCTCACACTCCCTCTCTCTCCATTCTCACACTCCCTCTCTCTCTCCATTCTCACACTCCTCTCTCTCTCTCTCATTCTCACACTCCCTCTCTCTCTCCATTCTCACACTCCCTCTCTCTCTCTCCATTCTCACACTCCCTCTCTCTCTCCATTCTCACACTCCCTCTCTCTCTCCATTCTCACACTCCTCTCTCTCTCTCCATTCTCACACTCCCTCTCTCTCTCCATTCTCACACTCCCTCTCTCTCTCATCTCACTCCTCTCTCTCTCCATTCTCACACTCCTCTCTCTCATCTCACACTCCCTCTCTCTCTCCATTCTCACACTCCTCTCTCTCTCCATTCTCACACTCCCTCTCTCTCTCTCCATTCTCACACTCCCTCTCTCTCTCTCCATTCTCACACTCCCTCCTCTCTCTCTCTCCATTCTCACACTCCCTCTCTCTCTCTCTCCATTCTCACACTCCCTCTCTCTCCATTCTCACACTCCCTCTCTCTCTCCATTCTCACACTCCCTCTCTCTCTCCATTCTCACACTCCTCTCTCTCTCTCCATTCTCACACTCCCTCTCTCTCTCTCTCCATTCTCACACTCCCTCTCTCTCTCTCTCCATCTCACACTCTCTCTCTCCATCTCACTCTCTCTCTCCATTCTCACACTCCCTCTCTCTCTCTCCATTCTCACACTCCCTCTCTCTCTCTCCATTCTCACACTCCCTCTCTCACCTCTCTCTCCATTCTCACACTCCCTCTCTCTCTCTCCATTCTCACACTCCCTCTCTCTCTCTCTCCATTCTCACACTCCTCTCTCTCTCTCCATTCTCACACTCCCTCTCCTCTCTCTCTCCATTCTCACACTCCTCTCTCTCTCCATTCTCACACTCCCTCTCTCTCTCCATTCTCACACTCCCTCTCTCTCTCTCCATTCTCACACTCCCTCTCTCTCTCTCTCCATTCTCACACTCCTCTCTCTCTCTCCATTCTCACACTCCTCTCTCTCCATTCTCACACTCCCTCTCTCTCTCTCTCCATCTCACATCCCTCTCTCTCTCCATTCTCACACTCCCTCTCTCCTCTCTCTCCTCTCTCCATTCTCACACTCCCTCTCTCTCTCTCTCCATTCTCACACCTCCCTCTCCATCACACTCCCTCTCTCTCTCTCCATTCTCACACTCCCCTCTCTCTCTCTCTCCATTCTCACACTCCCTCTCTCTCTCTCTCCATTCTCACACCCCTCTCTCTCCATTCTCACTCCCTCTCTCTCTCTCTCCATTCTCACACTCCCTCTCTCTCTCTCTCCATTCTCACACTCCCTCTCTCTCTCTCCATTCTCACACTCCCTCTCTCTCTCATCTCACTCTCCCTCTCTCTCTCCATTCTCCACTCCCTCTCTCTCTCTCCTCTCTCTCTCTCCATCTCACACTCCTCTCTCTCATTCTCACACTCCCTCTCTCTCTCTCACTCCCATTCTCACACTCCTCTCTCTCCATTCACTCCTCTCTCTCTCCATTCTCACACTCCCTCTCTCTCTCTCTTCTCACACTCTCTCTCCTCCCTCCTCTCTCTCTCCATTCTCACACTCCCTCTCTCTCTCTCCATTCTCACACTCCCTCTCTCTCTCATCTCCACTCCTCTCTCTCTCTCTCTCTCCATTCTCACACCCTCTCCTCTCTCACTCTCACTCTCCTCTCTCTCTCTCTCCATTCTCACACTCCCTCTCTCTCTCCATTCTCACACTCCCTCTCTCTCTCTCTCTCTCTCCATTCTCACACTCCCTCTCTCTCTCTCTCTCCATTCTCACACTCCCCCTCTCTCTCTCTCTCCATTCTCACACTCCCTCTCTCTCTCGCTCTCCATTCTCACACTCCCTCTCTCTCTCTCTCCATTCTCACACTCCCTCTCTCTCTCTCCATTCTCACACTCCCTCTCTCTCCATCTCCATTCTCACACTCCCTCTCTCTCTCCATTCTCACACTCCCTCTCTCTCTCTCTCCATTCTCACACTCCCTCTCTCTCTCCATTCTCACACTCCCTCTCTCTCTCCATTCTCACACTCCCTCTCTCTCTCCATTCTCACTCCCTCTCTCTCTCCATTCTCACACTCCCTCTCTCTCTCTCCATTCTCACACTCCCTCTCTCTCTCTCCATTCTCACACTCCCTCTCTCTCTCTCTCCATTCTCACACTCCCTCTCTCTCTCTCTCCATTCTCACACTCCCTCTCTCTCTCTCTCCATTCTCACACCCTCTCTCTCTCCATTCTCACTCCCTCTCTCTCTCTCTCCATTCTCACACTCCCTCTCTCTCTCCATTCTCACACTCCCTCTCTCTCTCTCTCTCTCTCCATTCTCACACTCCCCCTCTCTCTCTCTCCATTCTCACACTCCCTCTCTCTCTCGCTCTCCATTCTCACACTCCCTCTCTCTCTCTCTCCATTCTCACACTCCCTCTCTCTCTCTCCATTCTCACACTCCCTCTCTCTCCATCTCCATTCTCACACTCCCTCTCTCTCTCCATTCTCACACTCCCTCTCTCTCTCTCTCCATTCTCACACTCTCTCTCTCTCTCCATTCTCACACTCCCTCTCTCTCTCCATTCTCACACTCCCTCTCTCTCTCCATTCTCACACTCCTCTCTCTCTCCATTCTCACACTCCCTCTCTCTCTCCATTCTCACACTCCTCTCTCTCTCCATTCTCACACTCCCTCTCTCTCTCCATTCTCACACTCCCTCTCTCTCTCCATTCTCACACTCCCTCTCTCTCTCCATTCTCACACTCCCTCTCTCTCTCTCCATTCTCACACTCCCTCTCTCTCTCTCTCCATTCTCACACTCCCTCTCTCTCTCTCTCCATTCTCACACTCCCTCACTCTCTCTCTCTCCATTCTCACACTCCCTCTCTCTCTCTCTCCATTCTCACACTCCCTCTCTCTCATTCTCACACTCCCTCACTCTCTCTCCATTCTCACACTCCCTCTCTCTCACTCACTTGCTGCTCTTCCTCTTGCCCTTCCTGCGGTGCCTCTTGCCCTTGGGGCCGGGGCCGGGTCCGGGCGCTGCCTGTGCCGCTCCTGCGCCGCTGCCGCTCATCCCCCCCGCCGGCCTCGCGCCCGATTTTCCATTTTCCGGCCGCTTTTCCCAAAAATAAAAATAATTTTTTTTTGTCCCTTTAAAGCCGGCCTGGCGCAGCGCGGGCACTGCGCCTGCGCACCGCCCGGACCCGCCCCCTTAAAGGCGGGCCGCACCCCCATTTCCGCTGGCGCAGCGCGAATTCCGCCCATTTACGGTCACCGGACCAAAAATCGGCTCTTAAAGGGAGGACTGTGGCTCATTAAAGGGAGAACCCTCATTTATGGTCTTACACCCGAAAATACTTTTTTAAAGGGAGCACGCTCATTTCTTAAAGCATTTATGGTCTCACACCCGAAAATGATTTCTTAAAGGGAGTCGGCTCATTCTTAAAGGGAGTACCCTCATTAAAACCGCGCGTTCGAAAATGGTTTCTTAAAGGATGTAGGTACATTGTTTAAAGCATTTATGGTCGCATACCCGAAAATCATTTTTTTAAATGGAGTACCAACGGTTCGATAATGGAGGTCCCACATTTATGGTCCCGCACCCGAAAATGATTCCTTAAAGGGAGTACCGTCATTTCTTAAAGGGAGTACCCTCATTTATGGTCCCACACCCAAAAATATTTTTCTTAAAGGGAGTACCCACATTTATGGTCGTACACCCGAAAATCATTTTTTAAAGGAGAACCTTCATCATTTCATAAAGGGAGACGCTCATTTCTTAAAGGGAGTACCTTCATTTGTGGTCTCGCACCCAAAAATCATTTCTTAAAGGGAGTACCCCCATTTATGGTCGCAGGCCCGAAACTCCTTTCTTAAAGGGAGTACCCTCATTTCTTGGAGGGAGGTCGCCCATTTATGGTCGCGCACCCAAAAATCATTTCTGAAAGGGCAGTACGCCCATTTCCAAAGTCCCCATTTAGGGGTGCACGGCGAGAATTAATCTCTCAATGGAGAACGCCGGTATGTAACAGCGCAGCTAAAAAAATTCTGACATCTAACAGGCAGGTTTCGCCTTTCCAGTTTGTCCATTTCTAACGGAAAAAGCAAAAAGAAAAACAGCTTTTAAAATTGGCGCGTCAATTTAAAGCATTTAGATGATTGGTTGGAAGTTGCAGGGTTTTTGGGGCTATCTCCTGACTCCGTGCTTTAAACGAGTCCCTCGGTCACGGAGCACCCAGAAGCAGAACCAGTCCAAAAATCCGCTGCGATGTAGCCGTGTTTGGTCAGAGACTGCTTGGCACCGCATCCTCAGGAGCCTGTTACATTAGGATCAGGAGGAGGCCATTCGGCCCGTCGTGCCTGTGCCGGCTCTTTGAACGAGCTCTCCAATCAGTCCCACTCCCACCTGCTCTTTCCCACAGCCCGGCACATTTTTCCCCTTCAAGTATTTCTCCAATTCCCCCTTTTGAAAGTTACTATTGAATCTGCTCCCACCGCCCTTTCAGGCAGCGCGTTCCAGATCACAACAACTCATTATTAAATACAAATTATAAGAGTCACCAAGTGAATGAAATGAAGAAAGGCTGACTTTTTGAAGTGTGGTCACTGTTGTAATGTGGGAAACGCGGCAGTCATTCTGCGCACAGCAAGCTCCCACAAACAGCAATGTGACAATGACCGGATCATCTGTTTTTAGTGATGTTGGTTGAGGGATAAATATTGGCCCCAGGACACCGGGGAGAACTCCCCCCTGCTCTTCTTCCAATAGTGGCCGTAGGATCTTTTATGTCCACCCGAGAGGGCAGACGGGGCCTCGGGTTAATGACTCATCTGAAAGACGGCACCTCCGACAGTGCGGCGCTCCCTCAGTACCGCCCCTCCGATAGTGCAGCACTCCCTCAGTACTGCCCCTCCGACAGTGCGGCGCTCTCTCAGTACTGCCCCTCCGACAGTGCGGCGCTCCCTCAGTGCTGTCCCTCCGACAGTGCGGGGCTCCCTCAGTACGCCCCTCCGACAGTGCGGCGCTCCCTCAGTACTGCCCCTCTGACCGTGCGGCGCTCCCTCAGTACTGCACCAGGAGTGTCGGGCCTGGATTTTTGTGCTCAAGTCTCTGGAGTGAGGACTGGAACCCACAACCTTCTGACTCGGAGGCAAGGGTGAGGCCACATAGAAAACATAGAAGATAGGAGCAGGAGTCGGCCATTCGGCCCCTCGAGCCTGCTCCGCCATTCAATGCGATCATGGCTGATCATCCAAACTCAGTACCCTGTCCCTGCCTTCTCCCCATACCCCTTGATCCCTTTAGCCTTAAGAAATATATCCAACTCCTTCTTGAATATATTTAATGAATTGGCCTCAACTGTCTTGTGTGGTAGAGAATTCCACAGGTTCACCACTCTCTGGGTGAAGAAATTCCTCCTCATCTCTGTCCTAAATGGCCTACCCCTTATCCATAGACTGTGACCCTGGTTCTGGGCTCCCCCGCCATCGGAACATCCTTCTGCATCTAGTCTGTCCAGTCCTGTTAGAATTTTATAAGTTTCAATGAGATCCCCTCTCATTCTTCTAAACTCCAGCGAGTATAAGCCCAATCGACCCAATCTCTCCTCATACGTCATTCCTGCCATCCCAGGTATCAGTCTGGTGAATCTTTGCTGCACTCCCTCCATGGCAAGAACATCCTTCCTCAGATAAGGCGACCAAAACTGCACACAATACTCAAGGTGTGGTCTCACCAAGGCCCTGTACAACTGGAGCAAGACATCCTTGTTCCTGTACTCAAACCCTCTCGCTACGAAGGCCAACATACCATTTGCCTTCTTAACCGCCTGCTGCACCTGCATGCTTACCTTCAGCGACTGGTGCACAAGGACACCCAGGTCTCGTTGCACTTCCCCTTCTCCCAATCTATTGCCATTCAGATAATAATCTGCTTTCCTGTTTTGCCACCAAAGTGGATAACCTCACATTTATCCACATTATACTGCATCTGCCATGCTTCTGCCCAATCACCCAACCTGTCCAAATCATCGTGGAGTTTCTCGGCATCCTCCTCACAGCACACACACCCACCCAGCTTTGTGTCGTCTGCAAATTTGGAGATATTACATCTAGTTCCCTTGTCTAGATCATTAATATATATTGATACACTGAGCCATGGCTGACATTCTAAAGTCATGTGCGGGATCGCCCTTTGGTATTTTAATCGGCAGTCAATGAACAGGTCCGGACAAATGGTGCTCTATAACTTCTATATCATGTTTTAATTTTTTTTAAATGTGTACATCCTTGTATAAACAGATCATCGGAACACACAGTACATCGGATCATAAGGCATCAGTGAATTAAAGGCAGACACGGCTCCCATCTGCTCAAGTGCTTTAAAGTGTCTCGGAGGTGGGGGGCGGGGCAGGGGCGGTGTCTGTGTCTGTCTGACGGGCTGGATCTACACTGATTCCCAACTCGCTTCCCGCGTCTCTGCCGATAGCCTCGCCCCCTCTCACTGGGGGTAGGAGTCCCGGGGAAACCAACCCGTCACTCCTCAGTCAACCTCGGCCGTTTCCGAGTGCGCGTCGGGAGGGCGTTTTGTTTTTTCATTCGGGCGCGGGCGTCTTTGGCACGGCCGGCATTTACTGCCCACGGGAAGGTGGCGGTGAGCCGCCTTCTTGAACCGCCGCCGTCCTGTCTGGCCATTTCAGCGTCAACCACATCGTGGTCCTTCAGGGAAGGAAATCTATCGCCCTTACCCGGTCTGGCTGGTACGGGAGTCACGTACCGGCCAGACCGGGTAAGGGCGATAGATTGCCTTCCCTGAAGGACCACGATTGAACCAGATGGGGGTTTTTTTTGACAACACTCCTGTAGTTTCTCGGTCACCATTACTGACACTGGCTTTGTAATTCCGGATTTATGGAATTAACTGAGTTATAAAGTCCCCAGCTGCCTCCCGTGGTGGGATTTGAACTGGTGTCAGCGGATCGTGAGTCCAGGTTTCTGGATTGCTCGTCCAGTAGCACAACCACTCTGCTCCCATATCCATATGTTGAACCAGGGCGGGTAGGGCAAGGAGGTCAGGGAGAGAGAGAGAGAAAGGCTGCCTCAATAATGTGCGTAGACTATTTCCTAAGCCAGCGATCTTTCTCTCTCTCTCTCTGTGGCGGAAGGGTCGCAATTTAGTGCTGGGTGAATCGGGATGGGCATTTACACCACGTGTCAGAGCACCTCTCACCCCCCCCCCACCAGAATAATTACAAGGCTGCCAAGAGAGAGAGAGAGGGACCTTTCGATCAGTGACCCAGAACCTCCGCCCACAAGCCCTTCGCCCGATTCCCCTCAACCTCGAGTCGGTAACCCGGGGGAACGTAAAGCTGCCCTGGGATTGGTGAACGACTGCGGCCAGCCGCGGCCTCGGGAGGCTCTTTCTCTGCGCACCACCCGACCCGCCATCTCCTCCCCAACACCCCCAAGCCCGCAGCGCTTAAAAGAAGAACGTGACCTACGGGAAAAAAAACACCCCCTTCCGCCTGCATCAATGAAACGCACAGGCCGTCAAGCTTTCTGGTGATCAAAAAAAATCCGGAATTACAAAGCCAGTGTCCGTAATGGTGACCGGGAAACTGCAGGATTGTCGTTAAGAAAAACCCCATCTGGTTCACTCGTGGTCCTTCAGGGAAGGAAATCTATCGCCCTTACCCGGTCTGGCCGGTACGTGACTCCCGTACCGGCCAGACCGGGTAAGGGCGATAGATTTCCTTCCCTGAAGGACCACCATGTGGTTGACGCTGAAATGGCCAGTGGGGACGGCAGCGGTTCAAGAAGGCGGCTCACCGCCGCCTTCCCGTGGGCAATAAATGCCGGCCGTGCCAAAGGCGCCCGCGCCCGAATAAAAATCACCTTTCCGGCGAAGGGTCGGAAACTCGTATAAAGCGACGGTTAGTGTATAAATAATAAAAACTTTGACAAAAAAGGTAACCCCCCAACACACACACACACACACACATACACAATCATTACGTCTTCAATATGAAAAAATCATTAACAGCTTGAGAGATGCCCAACAGACATCAAGAGAGTTCTTCAGCTCCAAGGCGAGGACAACCGTTATTCTCCCAGTCTAAACGAAAATGTCTTCAGTGTCTTGTGCAGTTCGTAAAATATATATATATATATGTATAGAATAAACTTCATTGCCACGGGGAGGATAAGGTGGGGTTGGGGGCACAAGGGGAAGGGGGTCTCGGGGGGGAGGAGGGCAGTTCCTCGGCCCCCTCCGAAACTCCCTTCTCCCTCCCTTCCTTCCTTCCTTCCTTCCTCCTTCTCCTTCCTCCTCCTCCTCCTTTTCCCGTCCTTCCGTTACAAATCAGTCACTTTATTCTCGACCAAAGCAGCAATCTGTTGCAGCCGGCAGGGCAGCTGCATTTTCTGGCCAGCGGGATCCTCTTCCAAAGCGGTCATTATCTGAAATGTGGTTAGTGGGGAGGTGGGCGGCGGGGCGGGGGGGGGGGGGGGTGGGGGGATGTCGAAGGGGAAAGAAAATCGCACAGGTTATCGAAATGATCAAATGATGT
Organism: Somniosus microcephalus; assembly: GCF_052327205.1. NCBI lineage: Eukaryota > Metazoa > Chordata > Chondrichthyes > Squaliformes > Somniosidae > Somniosus > Somniosus microcephalus. Next base: position 31,916,829 of record NW_028225185.1, read on the forward strand.
TCGAGGGTGATTTCAAGATTGCACGACAAACGTGTAAAATCTCCGCTTAAACTTCTCTGCTCCAAGGAGAACAACCCCAGCTTCTCCAGTCTCTCCACGTCACTGAAGTCCCCCATCCCTGGTACCATTCTGGTCAATCTCCCCCTTAACCTTCTCTGCTCTAAGGAGAACAATCCCAGCTTCTCCAGTCTCTCCACATCACTGAAGTCCCTCATCCCTGGAACCATTCTGGTCAATCTCCCCTTAACCTTCTCTGCTCTAAGGAGAACAATCCCAGCTTCTCCAGTCTCTCCACATCACTGAAGTCCCTCATCCCTGGTACCATTCTGGTCAATCTCCCCTTAACCTTCTCTGCTCTAAGGAGAACAACCCCAGCTTCTCCAATCTCTCCACGTCACTGAAGTCCCTCATCCCTGGTACCATTCTGGTCAATCTCCCCTTAACCTTCTCTGCTCTAAGGAGAACAATCCCAGCTTCTCCAGTCTCTCCACATCACTGAAGTCCCTCATCCCTGGTACCATTCTGGTCAATCTCCCCTTAACCTTCTCTGCTTTAAGGAGAACAATCCCAGCTTCTCCAGTCTCTCCACATCACTGTAATCCCTCATCCCTGGTACCATTCTGGCCAATCTCCGCTTAACCTTCTCTGCTCTAAGGAAAACAATCCCAGCTTCTCCAGTCACTCCACATCACTGAAGTCCCTCATCGCTGGTACCATTCTGGTCAATCTCCCCTTAACCTTCTCTGCTCTAAGGAGAACAACCCCAGCTTCTCCAGTCTCTCCACATCACTGAAGTCCCTCATCCCTGGTACCATTCTGGTCAATCTCCTCTTAACCTTCTCTGCTCTAAGGAGAACAGTCCCAGCTTCTCCAGTCTCTCCACATCACTGAAGTCCCTCATCCCTGGTACCATTCTGGTCAATCTCCCCTTAACCTTCTCTGCTCTAAGGAGAACAACCCCAGCTTCTCCAGTCTCTCCACGTCACTGAAGTCCCTCATCCCCTGGTACCATTCTGGTCAATCTCCAAGGTCTTGACATCCTTCCAAAAGTGCGGTGCCCAGAATTGGACATAATACTCCAGCTGAGGCCAAACCAGTGTTTTATAAAGGGTTTAGCATAACTTCCTTGCTTTTGTACTCTGTGCCTCTATTTGTGAAGCCCAGGATCCCGTTAGACTTTTATAACTGCGTGCTCAACCTGCCCTGCCACCTTCAACGATTTGTGCACACATACCCCCATGTCTCTCTGTTCGTGCACCCCTTTTAGAATTGTACCCTTTTAGTTTATATTTCCTCTCTTCATTCATCCCACCAAAAATGAATCATTTCGCGCTTCTCTGCGCTAAACTGCATCTGCCACCTGTCCGCCCATTTCGGGCGACTGTTCCTGGTTTCAACTCAAGCCATCAAAAACCCTCCCTCCCACCGCCACCACAAAGCCCGCTCCCCGACATTCCCGGTAACCCCAGTTCCGCTGGTGCAATATTCACTAACCTGGTCATAGTACTTGCTAATATACGTGTAGAGTTCGTGCAAAGCGGCCATACTGTTGAGTTCAGACATGCAGCTCTGCCCAAGACAAATGAGACAAAGCCAGTTTAATAAAGACAGACTCACATTTCTCCAGCACCTTTCACCACCTCAGGACGTCCCAAAGCGCTTCACAGCCAATGTAGGACTTTTTTTGAAGTGTGGTCACTGTTGTAATGTGGGAAACGCGGCAGCCAATTTGCGCACAGCAAGCTCCCACAAACAGCAACGTGATAATGACCAGATAAACTGTTTTTAGTGATGTTGATTGAGGGATAAATATTGGCCCCAGGACACCGGGGAGAACTCACCCCCTGCTCTTCTTCCAATAGTGGCTGTGGGATCTTTTACATCCACCTGAGAGGGCAGACGGGGGCCTCGGGTTTAACGTCTCACCCCGAAAGACGGCTCCTCCGACAGTGCGGCACTCCCTCAGTACTGCCCCTCCGACAGTGCGGCGCTCCCTCAGTACCGCCCCTCCGACAATGCGGCGCTCCCTCAGTACTGCCCCTCCAACAGTGCGGCGCTCCCTTCGTACCGCCCCTCCGACAGTGCGGCGCTCCCTCAGTACCGCCCCTCCGACAGTGCGGTGCTCCCTCAGTACTGCCCCTCCGACAGTGCGGCGCTCCCTCAGTACTGTCCCTCCGACAGTGCGGCGCTCCCTCAGTACCGCCCCTCCCACAGTGCGGCGCTCCCTCAGTACCGCCCCTCCCACAGTGCGGTGCTCCCTCAGTACCACCCCTCCGACAGTGCGGCTCTCCCTCAGTACCGCCCCTCCGACAGTGCGGCGCTCCCTCAGTACCGCCCCTCCGACAGTGCGGTGCTCCCTCAGTACCGCCACTCCGACAGTGTGGCGCTCCCTCAGTACTGCCCCTCCGACAGTTTGGCGCTCCCTCAGTACCGCCCCTCCGACAGTGCGGCGCTCTCTCAGTATCGCCCCTCTGACAGTGCGGCACTCCCCTCAGTACCGCCCCTCCGACAGTGCGGCGCTCCCTCTGTACTGCACTGGGAGTGTCAGACTTGATTTCTGTGCTCAAGTCTCTGCAGCGGGGGCTCGAACCCACAACCTTCTGACTCATAGGCGAGAGAGAGTGCTGTCCAAATAGGCTTGGCTGACACTACACTAATATTAACATTAATCTAAATCATAAACCCCTCAGGTAGCTCAATTAGTCACTGTGCTGACCATAGGAACAGGAGGAGGCCGTTCAGCCCCTCGAGCCTGTTACATTAGGAACAGGAGGAGGCCATTCAGTCCCTCGAGCCTGTTACATTAGGAACAGGAGGAGGCCGTTCAGCCCCCTCGAGCCTGTTACATTAGGAACAGGAGGAGGCCGTTCAGCCCCCTCGAGCCTGTTACATTAGGAACAGGAGGAGGCCATTCAGCCCCTCGAGCCTGTTACATTAGGAACAGGAGGAGGCCATTCAGCCCCCTCGAGCCTGTTACATCAGGAACAGGAGGAGGCCATTTAGCCCCCTCGAGCCTGTTACATTAGGAACAGGAGGAGGCCGTTCAGCCCCCTCGAGCCTGTTACATTAGGAACAGGAGGAGGCCGTTCAGCCCCCTCGAGCCTGTTACATTAGGAACAGGAGGAGGCCGTTCAGCCCCTCGAGCCTGTTACATTAGGAACAGGAGGAGGCTGTTCAGCCCCTCGAGCCTGTTACATTAGGAACAGGAGGAGGCCGTTCAGCCCCCTCGAGCCTGTTACATTAGGAACAGGAGGAGGCCGTTCAGCCCCCTCGAGCCTGTTACATTAGGAACAGGAGGAGGCCGTTCAGCCCCCTCGAGCCTGTTACATTAGGAACAGGAGGAGGCCATTCAGCCCCTCGAGCCTGTTACACAGGAACAGGAGGAGGCCATTCAGCCCCCCTCGAGCCTGTTACATTAGGAACAGGAGGAGGCCGTTCAGCCCCCCTCGAGCCTGTTACATTAGGAACAGGAGGAGGCCGTTCAGCCCCTCGAGCCTGTTCCGCCATTCAATTAGATCACTGCTGATCTGTATCTTACCTCCATTTACCCGCCTTGGTTCCATAACCCTTAATACCCCTTACCCAACAAAAATCTATCCTTCATCGTCGCTGGGTCTGAATCCTGGAACTCCCTCCCTAACAGCGCTGCGGGAGCACCTTCACCACACGGACTGCAGCGGTTCAAGAAGGCGGCTCACCACCACCTTCTCAAGGGGCGACTAGGGATGGGCAATAAATGCTGGGCCCTGCCAGCGACGCCCACATCCCAGGAACGAATACAGAAAACTTCACCACCCACACAACAAATCCCCTTCATATCACCAATCTGGAGTGGGGAGGCTGAAGGAACAGGCCTTCACAGCAAGCAATAAGGAAGGCACATGGCATGTTGGCCTTTATTGCAAGGGGGGGTTGGAGTATAAGAGTGAGGAAGTCTCGCTGCAATTGTTCAGGGCCTTGGTGAGACTACACCTGGAGTACTGGGCACAGTTCTGGTCTCCTTATCTGAGGAAGGATATACTTGCCATAGAGGGAGTGCAACGAAGGTTCACTAGATTGATTCCTGGGATGGGGGGATTGTCCTATGAGGAGAGATTGAGTAGAATGGGCCGATACTCTCTGGAGTTTAGAAGAATGAGAGGTGATCTCATTGAAACATATCAGATTCTGAGGGGGGATTGACAGGGTAGATGCTGAGAGGCTGTTTCCCCCCTGGCTGGAGAGTCTCGAACCAGGGGTCACAGTCTCAGGATAAGGGGTCGGCCATTTCGGACTGAGATGAGGAGGAATTTCTTCACTCAGAGGGCGGTGAATCTTTGGAATTCTCTGCCCCAGAGGGCTGTGGAGGCTCAGTCGTCGAGTCTATTCAAGGCTGAGATCGAGAGATTGTTGGACTCGAGGGATCGGGGCGGGAAAGTGGAGTGAGGTCGAAGATCAGCCGCGATCTTGTTGAATGGTGGAGCAGGCTCGAGGGGCCGAATGGCCGACTCCTGCTCCTAATTCTTACGTAACCCTGGCTGTGGAATTGAAAAGTCACCGCTGTACGCCAGACATTGGTCTACCAGCTCGTCTCGTCTCGCCCGAGCACGGCCCAAGGAGGTCTGCTAGCACGTCTTACAGAAAGCCCATCGGTTCGGTACTCACGGCGGAAAGTTCCGTCAGCGCCGAGTTCATTTCCTGGTAACTTGCCGACGCCATTTGCCGAATGTTAGCATAGTACCTGCAACGACACAACAGGGGTGAACGTTTCTCCAGCGCCTTTCCCCACCTCAGGACGTCCCAAGGCGCTTCACACCCAATTAATTACTTTTTTTTGAAGTGTGGTCACTGTTGTAATGTAGGAAACGCGGCAGCCAATTTGCGCACAGCAAGCTCCCACAAACAGCGATGTGATAATGACCGGATCATCTGTTTTTAGTGATGTTGGTTGAGGGATAAATATTGGCCCCAGGACACCGGGGAGAACTCCCCCCTGCTCTTCTTCCAATAGTGGCCGTGGGATCTTTTACATCCACCTGAGAGGGCAGACGGGGCCTCGGGTTTAACGTCTCATCCGAAAGACGGCTCCTCCGACAGTGCGGCGCTCCCTCAGTACCGCCCCTCCGACAGTACGGCGCTCGCTCAGTACCGCCCCCTCCGACAGTGCGGCGCTCCCTCAGTATCACCCCTCCGACAGTGCGGCGCTCCCTCGGTACCGCCCCTCCGACAGTGCGGCGCTCCCTCAGTACCGCCCCTCCGACAGTGCGGCGCTCCCTCAGTACCGCCCCTCCGACAGTGCGGCGCTCCCTCAGTACCGCCCCTCCGACAGTGCGGCGCTCCCTCAGTACCGCCCCTCCGACAGTGCGGCGCTCCCTCAGTACCGCCCCTCCGACAGTGCGGCGCTCCCTCAGTACCGCCCCTCCGACAGTGCGGCGCTCCCTCAGTACCGCCCCTCCAACAGATTTTTGGACTCGAGGGGAATCGAGGGATATGGAGATCGGGCAGGAAAGTGGAGTTGAGGTCGATGATCAGCCCTGATCTCATTGAATGGAGGAGCAGGCTCGAGGGGCCGAATGGCCGACTCCTGCTCCTAATTCTTACATTATGAGATGAGGAGAATGTTTTTTACGCAGCGAGTTGTTGTGATCTGGAATGCGCTGCCTGAAAGGGCGGTGGGAGCAGATTCAATAGTAACTTTCAAAAGGGGAATTGGAGAAATACTTGAGGGGGAGAAATGTGCCGTGCTGTGGGGAAAGAGCAGGGGGTAGTGGGACTGATTGGAGAGCTCGTTCAAAGAGCCGGCACAGGCACAATGGGCCGAATGGCCTCCTCCTGCGCTGTGTGATTTGATGATTCTGACACAGGAGTCTCAGCATCTGATACTTACTTCTCCACCATCTGCCTGTATCTGGGGATCTCCTTCGCGTAAAGCAGCTTATTGATCGGAGAATCCTGAGGAGGTACAGCAGGAACGTGGTCAATAGGACATTGCCATTTGGCCCAACCCCTTCCCATTCACTCCCACTGTACACAATCCCAATGGACCCAACCCCTTCCCATTCACTCCCACTGTACACAATCCCAATGGACCCAACCCCTTCCCATTCACTCCCACTGTACACAATCCCAATGGACCCAACCCCTTCCCATTCACTCCCACTGTACACAATCCCAATGGACCCAACCCCTTCCCATTCACTCCCACTGTCCACAATCCCAATGGACCCAATCCCTTCCCATTCACTCCCACTGTACACAATCCCAATGGACCCAACCCCTTCCCATTCACTCCCACTGTACACAATCCCAATGGACCCAACCACTTCGCATTCACTCCCACTGTACACAATCCCAATGGACCCAACCCCTTCCCATTCACTCCCACTGCACACAATCCCAATGGACCCAACCCCTCCCCATTCACTCCCACTGTACACAATCCCAATGGACCCAACTCCTTCCCATTCACTCCCACTGTCCACAATCCCAATGGACCCAACCACTTCGCATTCACTCCCACTGTACACAATCCCAATGGACCCAACCCCTTCCCATTCACTCCCACTGCACACAATCCCAATGGACCCAACCCCTTCCCATTCACTCCCACTGTACACAATCCCAATGGACCCAACCCCTTCCCATTCACTCCCACTGTCCACAATCCCAATGGACCCAATCCCTTCCCATTCACTCCCACTGTACACAATCCCAATGGACCCAACCACTTCGCATTCACTCCCACTGTACACAATCCCAATGGACCCAACCCCTTCCCATTCACTCCCACTGTACACAATCCCAATGGACCCAATCCCTTCCCATTCACTCCCACTGTACACAATCCCAATGGACCCAACCCCTTCCCATTCACTCCCACTGTACACAATCCCAATGGACCCAACCACTTCCCATTCACTCCCATTGTACACAATCCCAATGGACCCAACCCCTCCCCATTCACTCCCACTGTACACAATCCCAATGGACCCAACTCCTTCCCATTCACTCCCACTGTACACAATCCCAATGGACCCAATCCCTTCCCATTCACTCCCACTGTACACAATCCCAATGGACCCAACCCCTTCCCATTCACTCCCACTGTACACAATCCCAATGGACCCAACCACTTCCCATTCACTCCCATTGTACACAATCCCAATGGACCCAACCCCTCCCCATTCACTCCCACTGTACACAATCCCAATGGACCCAACTCCTTCCCATTCACTCCCATTGTACACAATCCCAATGGACCCAACCCCTCCCCATTCACTCCCACTGTACACAATCCCAATGGACCCAACTCCTTCCCATTCACTCCCACTGTACACAATCCCAATGGACCCAACCACTTCCCATTCACTCCCACTGTACACAATCCCAATGGACCCAACCCCTTCCCATTCACTCCCACTGCCCACAATCCCAATGGACCCAACCTCTTCCCATTCACTCCCAGTGCACACAATCCCAATGGACCCAACCCCTTCCCATTCACTCACTGTACACAATCCCAATGGACCCAACCCCTTCCCATTCACTCCCACTGTACACAATCCCAACGGACCCAAACCCCTTCCCATTCACTCCCATTGTACACAATCCCAATGGACCCAACCCTTACCCATTCACTCCCACTGTACACAATCCCAATGGACCCAACCCCTTCCCATTCACTCCCATTGTACACAATCCCATTTGACCCAACCCCTTCCCATTCACTCCCACTGTACACAATCCCAATGGACCCAACCCCTTCCCATTCACTCCCACTGTACACAATCCCAATGGACCCAATCCCTTCCCATTCACTCCCACTGTACACAATCCCAATGGACCCAAACCCCTTCCCATTCACTCCCATTGTACACAATCCCAATGGACCCAACCCCTTCCCATTCACTCCCACTGTCCACAATCCCAATGGACCCAACCCCTTCCCATTCACTCCCACTGTACACAATCCCAATGGACCCAGCCCCTTCCCATTCACTTCCACTGTCCACAATCCCAATGGACCCAGCCCCTTCCCATTCACTCCCATTGTACACAATCCCAATGGACCCAACCCCTTCCCATTCACTCCCATTGTACACAATCCCAATGGACCTAACCCCTTCCCATTCACTCCCACTGTACACAATCCCAATGGACCCAACCCCTTCCTATTCACTCCCACTGTACACAATCCCAATGGACCCAACCCCTTCCCATTCACTCCCACTGTACACAATCCCAATGGACCCAATCCCTTCCCATTCACTCCCACTGTACACAATCCCAATGGACCCAACCCCTTCCCATTCACTCCCACTGTACACAATCCCAATGGACCCAACCCCTTCCCATTCACTCCCACTGTCCACAATCCCAATGGACCCAACCCCTTCCCATTCACTCCCACTGTACACAATCCCAATGGACCCAACCCCTTCCTATTCACTCCCACTGTACACAATCCCAATGGACCCAACCACTTCCCATTCACTCCCACTGTACACAATCCCAATGGACCCAACCCCTTCCCATTCACTCCCACTGCCCACAATCCCAATGGACCCAACCTCTTCCCATTCACTCCCAGTGCACACAATCCCAATGGACCCAACCCCTTCCCAATCACTCCCATTGTACACAATCCCAATGGACCCAACCCCTTCCCATTCACTCCCACTGTACACAATCCCAATGGACCCAACCCCTTCCCATTCACTCCCACTGTACACAATCCCAATGGACCCAGCCCCTTCCCATTCACTCCCATTGTACACAATCCCAATGGACCCAACCCCTTCCCATTCACTCCCACTGTACACAATCCCAATGGACCGAACCCCTTCCCATTCACTCCCACTGTACACAATCCCAATGGACCCAACCCCTTCCCATTCACTCTCACTGTACACAATCCCAACGGACCCAAACCCCTTCCCATTCACTCCCATTGTACACAATCCCAATGGACCCAACCCTTACCCATTCACTCCCACTGTACACAATCCCAATGGACCCAACCCCTTCCCATTCACTCCCATTGTACACAATCCCATTTGACCCAACCCCTTCCCATTCACTCCCACTGTACACAATCCCAATGGACCCAACCCCTTCCCATTCACTCCCACTGTACACAATCCCAATGGACCCAATCCCTTCCCATTCACTCCCACTGTACACAATCCCAATGGACCCAAACCCCTTCCCATTCACTCCCATTGTACACAATCCCAATGGACCCAACCCCTACCCATTCACTCCCACTGTACACAATCCCAATGGACCCAACCCCTTCCCATTCACTCCCACTGCCCACAATCCCAATGGACCCAACCTCTTCCCATTCACTCCCATTGTACACAATCCCAATGGACCCAACCCCTTCCCATTCACTCCCACTGTACACAATCCCAATGGACCCAACCCCTTCCCATTCACTCCCACTGTACACAATCCCAATGGACCCAACCCCTTCCCATTCACTCCCACTGTACACAATCCCAATGGACCCAACCCCTTCCCATTCACTCCCACTGTACACAATCCCAATGGACCCAACCCTTTCCCATTCACTCCCATTGTACACAATCCCAATGGACCCAACCCCTTCCCATTCACTCCCATTGTACACAATCCCAATGGACCCAACCCCTTCCCATTCACTCCCATTGTGCACAATCCCAATGGACCCAACCCCTTCCCATTCACTCCCATTGTACACAATCCCAATGGACCCAACCCCTTCCCATTCACTCCCATTGTACACAATCCCAATGGACCCAACCCCTTCCCATTCACTCCCATTGTACACAATCCCAATGGACCCAACCCCTTCCCATTCACTCCCATTGTACACAATCCCAATGGACCCAACCCCTTCCCATTTCACACTTCATCTAGAGCCATTGTTTGTCTCTTTACCTGTCCTATTACCATCTGGTCTCGCCTTGATTATCTCTTAATGTCTCTTCACCTCTCGCTGACCTTCCCTTTTGTTCTTTCATCCCCTCCCCCATTGCCCAGCCCCCAACCTGGCCTTTTAATCTGTTTCATTTCCTGCCTTTTTTTCTCAGTTCTGACGAAGGGTTTCGACCCGAAACATTGACTCTGTTTCTCTCTCCACGGATGTTGCCCCTGGCCTGCTGAGTTTTTCCAGCATTTTCTGTTGTTATTTCGGATTTCCAGCATCCGCAGTATTTTGCTATCGTAGCATTGGGTCCCCCTGTCCTACATAGGAACAGGAGGAGGCCGTTCAGCCCCTCGAGCCTGTTACATTAGGAACAGGAGGAGGCCGTTCAGCCCCTTGAGTCTGTTACATTAGGAACAGGAGGAGGCCGTTCAGCCCCTCGAGCTTGTTACATTAGGACCAGGAGGAGGCCGTTCAGCCCCCTCGAGACTGTTACATTAGGAACAGGAGGAGGCCATTCAGCCCCCTCGAGCGTGTTACATTAGGATCAGGAGGAGGCCGTTCAGCCCCTCGAGCCTGTTACATTAGGAACAGGAGGAGGCCGTTCAGCCCCCTCGAGCCTGTTACATTAGGAACAGGAGGAGGCCATTCAGCCCCTGGAGCCTGTTACATTAGGAACAGGAGGAGGCCGTTCAGCCCCCTTGAGCCTGTTACATTAGGATCAGGAGGAGGCTGTTCAGCCCCCTCGAGCCTGTTACATTAGGAACAGGAGGAGGCCATTCAGCCCTCCTCGAGCCTGTTACATTAGGAACAGGAGGAGGCCGTTCAGCCCCCTTGAGCCTGTTACATTAGGAACAGGAGGAGGCCATTCAGCCCCCTCGAGCCTGTTACATTAGGAACAGGAGGAGGCCGTTCAGCCCCTCGAGCCTGTTACATTAGGAACAGGAGGAGGCCGTTCAGCCACCTCGAGCCTGTTACATTAGGAACAGGAGGAGGCCATTCAGCCCCCTTGAGCCTGTTACATTAGGAACAGGAGGAGGCCGTTCAGCCCCTCGAGCCTGTTCTGCCTTTCAATTAGATCATGGCTGATCTACATCTTAACTCCATCTACCCGCCTTGGTCCCGTAACTCCTTAATACCCGTACCCAACAAAAATCTACCGGTCTGTGTCTTGAAATTTTCAATTGATCCACAGCTCTTTGGGGGAGAGAGTCCCAGATTTCCACCAGCCCTTTGTGTGAAGAAGTGCTTCCTGACATCACCCCTGAACGGCCTGGCTCTAATTTGAAGGTTCTGCCCCCTTGTTCTGGACTCCCCCCACCAGAGGAAATAGTTTCTCTCGATTGACCCGATCGAATCTTTTTAGTAAGAATTAGGAGCAGGAGTAGGCCATTCGGCCCCTCGAGCCTGCTCCGCCATTCAATGAGATCATGGCTGATCATCCAAATTCAGTACCCTGTCCCTGCCTTCTCCCCATATCCCTTGATCCCTTTAGCCTTAAGAAATATATCCAACTCCTTCTTGAATATATTTAATGAATTGGCCTCTACTGCCTTGTGTGGTAGAGAATTCCACAGGTTCACCACTCTCTGGGTGAAGAAATTCCTCCTCATCTCAGTCCTAAATGGCTTACCCCTTATCCTTAGATTGTGACCCCTGGTTCTGGACTCCCCCGCCATCGGGAACATCCTTCCTGCATCTAGTCTGTCTAGTCCTGTTAGAATTTTATAAGTTTCAATGAGATCCCCTCTCATTCTTCTAAACTCCAGCGAGTATAAGCCCAATCGACCCAATCTCTCCTCATACGTCATTCCTGCCATCCCAGGTATCAGTCTGGTGAATCTTCGCTGCACTCCCTCCATGGCAAGAACATCCCATTGCTCTTCTCTCCTCATAGTCCTACCCTTCTGAAGACTTTCCAATCTCCGATTGGGCCCAGTTAAGGATGAGAAGTATCTCCCAGGGTTCCTCTGCTGATGCGGGCTCTACCTATGCTGATTGCACCCCCCCCCCGGCCCCCTCCCGCCGTCTCCCCTGGTGCTCTGGCCCCCAGGGTAAGGGCGAGACTCACCCGCCCCACTTTGTGCTCGGTGGTCGTACAGGAATCCATGAAGGTCTGGGCGATGACGGAGAGGGCGGCGTCGACATTGTCCGACAGCTGGACGTCAAAGATGAACTGCGGGTTCTTCAGGATATTCAGCCAGAAACGCAGCGGCAAACTGGGAACCAGAGGCAGGGAAACCATTAAACTGGGAATGGGAACACCGGGAATACCATTAAACTGGGAATGGGAACACCATTAAACTGGGAATGGCAAAACTGGGAATGGGAACACACTGAGAAAACCATTAAACTGGGAGTGGGAACACTGGGAACACCGGGAATACCATTAAACTGGGAATGGCAAAACAGGGATTGGGAATACACTGAGAAAACCATTAAACTGGGAATGGGAACACCGGGAATACCATTAAACTGGGAATGGGAACACTGGGAATACCATTAAACTGGGAATGGGAACACACTAAGAAACCCATTGAACTGGGAATGGGAACACCAGGAATACTATTAAACTGGGAATGGGAACACACTGAGAAACCCATTGAACTGGGAATGGGAACACCAGGAATACTATTAAACTGGGAATGGGAACACACTGAGGAACCCATTGAACTGGGAATGGGAGTACACTGAGAAACCCATTAAACTGGGAATGGGAACACACTGAGAAAACCATTAAACTGGGAATGGGAACACACTGAGGAACCCATTAAACTGGGAATGGGAATACACTGAGAAACCCATTAAACTGGGAATGGGAACACACTGAGAAAACCATTAAACTGGGAATGGGAACACACTGAGAAACCCATTGAACTGGGAATGGGAACACCAGGAATACTATTAAACTGGGAATGGGAACACACTGAGGAACCCATTGAACTGGGAATGGGAACACCAGGAATACTATTAAACTGGGAATGGGAACACACTGAGAAACCCATTGAACTGGGAATGGGAACACCAGGAATACTATTAAACTGGGAATGGGAACACACTGAGGAACCCATTGAACTGGGAATGGGAATACACTGAGAAACCCATTAAACTGGGAATGGGAACACACTGAGAAACCCATTGAACTGGGAATGGGAACACCAGGAATACTATTAAACTGGGAATGGGAACACACTGAGAAACCCATTGAACTGGGAATGGGAACACTAGGAATACTATTAAACTGGGAATGGGAACACACTGAGGAACCCATTGAACTGGGAATGGGAATACACTGAGAAACCCATTAAACTGGGAATGGGAACACACTGAGAAACCCATTGAACTGGGAATGGGAACACCAGGAATACTATTAAACTGGGAATGGGAACACACTGAGAAACCCATTGAACTGGGAATGGGAACACCAGGAATACTATTAAACTGGGAATGGGAACACACTGAGAAACCCATTGAACTGGGAATGGGAACACCAGGAATACTATTAAACTGGGAATGGGAACACACTGAGGAACCCATTGAACTGGGAATGAGAATACACTGAGAAACCCATTAAACTGGGAATGGGAATACACTGAGAAACCCATTAAACTGGGAATGGGAACACACTGAGAAACCCATTGAACTGGGAATGGGAACACCAGGAATACTATTAAACTGGGAATGGGAACACACTGAGGAACCCATTGAACTGGGAATGGGAACACCAGGAATACTATTAAACTGGGAATGGGAACACACTAAGGAACCCATTGAACTGGGAATGGGAACACCAGGAATACTATTAAACTGGGAATGGGAACACACTGAGGAACCCATTGAACTGGGAATGGGAACACCAGGAATACTATTAAACTGGGAATGGGAACACACTGAGAAACCCATTGAACTGGGAATGGGAACACCAGGAATACTATTAAACTGGGAATGGGAACACACTGAGGAACCCATTAAACTGGGAATGGGAACACACTGAGAAAACCATTAAACTGGGAATGGGCCAGGATGTTCCCCTCGCCACAACCTGAGGCACTGAGGATATTCGGGGAGGGGCTGCAACTGTCAGAGGTGCCGAGAAGCCCCTCCGGCCCCCAACACTGCCGCGGACTCATCTTCCGCCGCCAACCTGTTGGTCTTCCAGATGTGGATGATCTCCGGGTCGACGATCCCGTGTTTTGCCGCCTGATCGTCCAGGAAATCGAAGAAGTACTTGACGGCCAGCGGGACCGGCCGGCTGGTGCTGAGAATGATCTGAAAGACGTCGTCGACGAACTTCTGGTGTATCCCCTAGAGATGGGGAGAGACCGCAGGGCAAGAAAGGAGGCTTAGTCAACGAGAACAAGCTCGGGTTTAGCGCAGCGCTGGGCGCCTCAGACTAGATCTCGGGCTCAGGTCTCCGGAGCGGGGGCTCGAACCCACAACCTTCCGACTCAGAGGCAAGAGTGAGACCCACTGGGCCACGGCCCGTGTTATAAATCTCGTCATCATGAAGAAACGACTCATGAGATAACACTGGATGGCCAGCTGGCAGCGCCGTCCAAGGAGTATAAATACTCGGGCATGGGCCCAGCTTGCTCAGGGACATTTTGTAAGACAAGGAACTAGTGAAGTACAACTAGACCTCCATGTTCTGAAGCAAGTTGATTAAAGCCTTGCTTTATGCTCGAACCAAGTGCGTAGTGAGTTTTATTACGTCAGCGCTCACTGAGGAAGGTCTGGGGCACTAAGAGATTCATCAGACTGATACCTGCGATGGCAGGAATGACGTACGAGGAGCAATTGGGTCGATTGGGCTCATACTCACTGGAGTTTAGAAGAATGAGAGGGGATCTCGTTGAAACTTATAAAATTCTAACAGGACTAGACAGACTAAATGCAGGCAGGATGCTCCCGATGGCGGGGGAGTCCAGAACCAGGGGTCACAGTCTAAGGATAAGGGGTAAGCCATTTAGGACTGAGATGAGGAGGAATTTCTTCACTCAGAGGGTGGTGAATCTTTGGAATTCTCTACCCCAGAGGGCTGTGGAGGCTCAGTCGTTGAGGATATTCAAGGCTGAGGCCGATAGATTTTTGGACTCGAGGGGAATCGAGGGATATGGAGATCGGGCGGGCGGGAGAGTGGAGTGGAAGTCACTTCAGTGCGGTGTTCCCTCAGTACCGCCCCTCCAACAGTGCGGCGCTCCCTCAGTACTGCCCCTCCGACAGTGCGGCGCCCCCTCAGTACTGCCCCTCCAACAGTGCGGGACTCCCTCAGTACCGCCCCTCCGACTGTGTGGCGCTCCCTCAGTATTGCCCCTCCGACAGTGCAGCACCCCCTCAGTACTGCTCCTCCAACAGTGCGGCGCTCCCTCAGTACCGCCCCTCCGACAGTGCAGCGTTCCCTCAGTACCGCCCCTCCGACAGTGCGGCGCTCCCTCAGTACCGCCCCTCCGACAGTGCGGCGCTCCCTCAGTACCGCCCCTCCGACAGTGCGGCGCTCCCTCAGCACCGCCCCTCCGACAGTGCGGCGCTCCCTCAGTACCGCCCCTCCGACAGTGCGGCGCTCCCTCAGCACCACCCCTCCGACAGTGCGGCGCTCCCTAAGTACCGTCCCTCCAACAGTGCGGCGCTCCCTCAGTACTGCACTGGGAGTGTCGGCCCAGGATTACGGGCTCAAGTTTCTGGAGTGGGGTCCCGAACCCACAACCTTCTGGCGCTGAGGTCACCCCCTTGCTCCTAATGTAACAGCCTCAAGGTGGGCCGAACGGGCCTGCTCCTGCTCCTCTGCGTACCAACCTTCATGGACAGCAGCCTGGTCAGGTAGATCTCGGGAATAGCCTTGGCCCGTTCGCGGTCCCGGAGGCTGCTGCGTCTTTGCTTCGGAACCTCTGGCTCCTCCGAGGGCTTCACCAGGTGCCAGTATTTCACGGCTCCCTCCTCAACGTCCTCCAACATGGGGGTCTCTGAGGAGACACAAAGGGGAGGTCTTGAAAGGTCACCGTTGACCAAAGTCGAATCACCCGCCTCCTCAATCAGAAACTAAATGGTACAGTTTTAAAGGGGGCGGTGGAACAGAGATACAACGAATCGCAATTATCCAACCCCCTTAACACAGTACGATTTGGACAGGTTGGGTGATTGGGCAGATGCATGGCAGATGCACTATAATGTGGATAAATGCGAGGTTATCCACTTTGGTGGCAAAAACAGGAAGGCAGATTATTATTTGAACGGCAATAGTTTGGGAGAAGGGGAAGTGCAACGAGACCTGGGTGTCCTTGTGCACCAGTCGCTGAAGGTAAGCATGCAGGTGCAGCAGGCGGTTAAGAAGGCAAATGGTATGTTGGCCTTCGTTGCGAGAGGATTCGAGTGCAGGAACAAGGATGTCTTGCTGCAGTTGTACAGGGCCTTGGTGAGACCACACCTTGAGTATTGTGTGCAGTTTTGGTCGCCTTATCTGAGGAAGGATGTTCTTGCCATGGAGGGAGTGCAGCGAAGATTCACCAGTCTGATACCTGGGATGGCAGGAATGACGTATGAGGAGAGATTGGGTCGATTGGGTTTATACTCGCTGGAGTTTAGAGGAATGAGAGGGGATCTCATTGAAACGTATAAAATTCTGACAGGACTAGACAGACTAGATGCAGGAAGGATGTTCCCGATGGCGGGGGAGTCCAGAACCAGGGGTCACAGTCTAAGGATAAGGGGTAAGCCATTTAGGACTGAGATGAGGAGGAATTTCTTCACCCAGAGAGTGGTGAACCTGTGGAATTCTCTACCACAGAAGGCAGTTGAGGCCAATTCATTAAATATATTCAAGAAGGAGTTGGATATATTTCTTAAGGCTAAAGGGATCAAGGGATATGGGGAGAAAGCAGGGACAGGGTACTGAATTTGGATGATCAGCCATGATCTCATTGAATGGCGGAGCGGGCTCGAGGGGCCGAATGGCCGACTCCTGCTCCTATCTTCTATGTTTCTATGTAAAACATCCCAAGGCATTTCTCGCAGGAGGGCAAATCTGACCCCGAGCCACATAAGGAGCTATTAGGACAGGTGACCAAAAGCTGGGTCAAAGACGTCAGTTTTGAGGAGCGTCTTAAAGGAGGAGAGAGAGAGGCGGAGAGGTTTAGGGAGGGAATTCCAGAGCTCAGGCCCTGGCGCGGTCGCCAATGGTGGAGCGATGGAAATTGGGGGACGCACGAGAGGCCGGAATTGGACACAATACTCCAGTTGAGGCCGAACCAGTGTTTTATAAAGGTTCATCATAACTTCCTTGCTTTTGTACTCTATGCCTCTATTTATGAAGCCCAGGATCACTTGTGCTTTTTAAACAGCGTTAAGGACATAAGAACATAAGAAATAGGAGCTGGAGTCGGCCATTCGGCCCTTCGAGCCCGCTCCGCCATTCAATGAGATCATGTCTGATCTTCTGCCTCAACTTCATTCACCGGCCCTATCGCCATATCCCTTGATGCCCTTACTAGTCAGAAATCTATCGACTTCTGTTTTGAATATACCCAATGACTGAGCCTCCACAGCCCTCTGGGGTAGAGAATTCCAAAGATTCATCACCCTCTGTGTGAAGAAATTTCTTCTCATCTCAGTCCTGAATGGCCGACCCTTTATCCTGAGGTTGTGGCCCCTGGTTCTAGACTCCCCAACCAAGGGAAACATTCTCCCAGCATCCATCCTATCAAGCCCTGTAACCTTCAAAGACTTGTGTACCTACACCCCCAGGTCATCCAAAACTCTGCTGCCCCCGTGTCCGAACTCGCACCGAGTCCCGTTCACCCATCACCACCCCCCCTCCCCGCCGTGCTCGCTGACCTACACTGGCTCCCGGTCCAGCAACGCCTCGATTTTAAAATCCTCATCCTCCTGTTCAAATCCCTCCGTGGCTTCCTCACCACCCCCCTCCCTATCTCTGTAACCTCCTCCAGCCCTACGAGATCTCTGCCCTCCTCCAATTCCGGCCTCTCGCGCATCCCCCGATTTCCATCACTCCACCACTGGCGACCGCGCCAGGGCCCCGAGCTCTGGAATTCCCTCCCTAAACCTCTCCGCCTCTCTCTCTCCTCCTTTAAGACGCTCCTTAAAACCTACCTCTTTGACCAAGCTTTTGGTCACCTGCCCCCGAGTATCTCCTGATGTGGCTCGGTGTCAAATTTTGTTTGATAATCGCTCCTGTGAAGCACCTTGGGACGTTTTACTACGTTAAAGGCTCTGGATAAATGCAAGGTTGTTGTTGTTTTACCAAGAGGTGCTAATATAGCAGGCAGCGACCAATACAATCTATATTAATGACCTAGATGAAGGGACCGAGTGTAATGTATCCAAGTTTGCTGATGATACAAAGCTAGGTGGGACAGTAAGCTGTGAGGAGAACACCAAGGCCCCGATTTTCCCCCAGCCATCGGGCGGGTTTTCAGGCGTGTGGGGGGGGGGGGGAAATCCCGAATTTGGGGGTCCCGACAACATCCCGCCCAAAACCCCGCCCCACGTAAGTTTCAGGGGCGGCGGGTACCCGCCCCGCACTGGGACCCGCCGAAAACAGGCGGGAAGGGATTAGTGCCAATTAACTGCCTGTTAATAGGTAGTTAACAGGCAGTTTTTAGCCTAATCCCTATTTTGAGGGGTTTCGTGTGGGTTTCCCGACGGCTCCAAACCACGCCAGGTTAGAGCAGGCGGGCCGTCGGGTTGAAGGGGTCGTGATGTCGGTGCTCAGGTGAGTGATGGGTGCATGAGTGCAAAGGTAAGTGTGTTTGGTGTGTGTAAAGTGTGTAAAGACCTTTTACTTACCTGTACTTACCTTAACAGCCTTTCTTCCTGTCGCCGTCGGGAGCCCATCACTTAGCCGGCACTTAAAGCTGAACGGCTGCGATCTGTCAAAAGTGACAGCCTTCAGCTTTGAGTGCCGGTGAGAGTTCTAACTGAGTCTGTGCAGAAGGACTCAGGTTAGAAGTCAGACCGTCAGTGTTTGACAGCTTCAAACAGCTGTCAAACGCTGATATTTCATCTGTCAAAAACTCTTGACAGATGAAATGTCAATCTGTGACGTCACCTGTTGCCGGGTGGCCCTTAATTGGCCTGCTGAGCCCGCTGGGCGGGCTCAACAAGGTCAATCAAGGGAAAATCGCGCGGATTGGCCGGCCGTCGAAGTAGGCGGGTCAAAAACCCGAAAGGGGAAGTCCCGCCTTCTTCCTGACAGGTTCGGGAAAATCTACCCCAATGAGTCTGTAAAGGGATATAGACAGACTGAGTGAGTGGGCAGTAAGGTGGCAGAGGGAGTATGATGTAGGGAAACGTGAGGTGAATCACTTTGGTAGGAAGAATAGAAAAACAGAATATTTTTGAAATGGTGAGAAACTTTCAAATGTTGGTGTTCAGAGAGATTTGGGTGTCCTCGTGTAAGAAACACAGAAAGTTAGCATGCAGGTACAGCAAGCAATAAGGAAGGCAAATGGTATGTTGGCCTTTATTGCAAGGGGGGGTTGGAGTATAAGAGTGAGGAAGTCTTGCTACAATTGTACAGGGCCTTGGTGAGACCACACCTGGAGTACTGTGCACAGTTCTGGTCTCCTTATCTGAGGAAGGATATACTTGCCATAGAGGCGGTGTAACGAAGGTTCACTAGATTGATCCCTGGGATGAGAGGGATTGTCCTATGAGGAGAGATTGAGTAGATTGGGCCGATACTCTCTGGAGTTTAGAAGAATGAGAGGTGACCTCATTGAAACATATAAGATTCTGAGGGGGATTGACAGGGTAGATGCTGAGAGGCTGTTTCCCCCCCTGGCTGGAGAGTCTCGAACCAGGGGTCACAGTCTCAGGATAAGGGGTCGGCCATTGAGGACTGAGATGTGGAGGAATTTCTTCACTCAGAGGGCGGTGAATCTTTGGAATTCTCTGCCCCAGAGGGCTGTGGAGGCTCAGTCGTTGAGTCTATTCAAGGCTGAGATCGAGAGATTTTTGGACTCTAGGGGAATCGAGGGATATGGGGATCGGACGAGAGTGGAGTTGAGGTGAGCAGGCTCGAGGGGCCGAATGGCCCACTCCTGCTCCTATTTCTTATACGGCCCTACTTACTCTCTCCAACCAGGCAATCTCGGCGAGGCTCTTTGTTGAGGACCGTGTGTGCCCGGGGGACTAGCGCGACAGTCGCACCATCTGGCACCTGGAACAAAGCAGACAGAACGAAACGTTCGATGTTAGACACGCCAAACCCGGTCTCAGCGTTACAGCAAAGTGTAAAACACACTCGGAAAACCTTTTGTGCTCTTTAATGTTTCTGTACTGAACACTCCTGACCGTTCCAGCACTCTACTGGTGTAAGTGGGGCTGTTCCAGCACTCTACTCGTGTAAGTGAGGCTGTTCCAGCAGTCTACTGGTGTAAGTGTGCTTGTTCCAGCACTCTACTGGTGTAAGTGAGGCTGTTCCAGCACTCTACTCATGTAAGTGGGGGTGTTCCAGCAGTCTACTCGTGAGGCTGTTCCAGCAGTCTACTGGTGTAAGTGTGGCTGTTCCAGCAGTCTACTGGTGTAAGTGGGACTGTTCCAGCAGTCTACTGGTGTAAGTGTGGCTGTTCCAGCAGTCTACTGGTGTAAGTGGGACTGTTCCAGCACTCTACTGGTGTAAGTAGGCCTGTTCCAGCAGTCTACTTGTGTAAGTGGGGCTGTTCCAGCAGTCTACTGGTGTAAGTGTGGCTGTTCCAGCAGTCTACTGGTGTAAGTGTGGCTGTTCCAGCAGTCTACTGGTGTAAGTGGGGGTGTTCCAGCAGTCTATTGGTGTAAGTGGGGGTGTTCCTGCAGTCTACTGGTGTAAGTGGGACTGTTCCAGCAGTCTACTGGTGTAAGTGGGGGTGTTCCAGCAGTCTACTGGTGTAAGTGGGGCTGTTCCAGCAGCCTACTGGTGTAAGTAGGCCTGTTCCAGCACTCTGCTGGTGTAAGTGGAACTGTTCCAGCAGCCTACTGGTGTAAGTGGGGGTGTTCCAGCAGTCTACTGGTGTAAGTGGGACTGTTCCAGCAGTCTACTGGTGTAAGTGGGACTGTTCCAGCAGTCTATTGGTGTAAGTGTGACTGTTCCAGCAGTCTACTGGTGTAAGTGGGACTGTTCCAGCAGTCTACTGGTGTAAGTGTGACTGTTCCAGCAGTCTACTGGTGTAAGTGGGGGTGTTCCAGCAGTCTATTGGTGTAAGTGGGGGTGTTCCAGCAGTCTACTGGTGTAAGTGGGACTGTTCCAGTAGTCTACTGGTGTAAGTGGGACTGTTCCAGCAGTCTACTGGTGTGATATTCTGAGCATGTGCCCAGATCTCTCCCTCACCTTGTAGTGCAGGAGGGTGTTGATCCGTTTCCACTGCCCCTGGATCACAGAGGTCACGTCCTCGTTCGAAAGCGTCAGGTGACCCGCGACCCCAGCCCGCCATTCTGTGCAACAAAGATAAAAATCACGAATTGAGACAACCCTCCGACACACAAATCAATCACCAACATACAGCCAGCAAACTGCCTTTGTCCAGCCTCGTTAACATAGTAAAACGTCCCAAGGTGCTTCACGAGAGCGTTAATCAGACCCCGAGACACAAGAGGAGATATTAGGGACTGGCGACCAAATGCTTCGTCAAAGAGGTGGGTTTTAAGGAGCGTCTTAAAGGAGGAGAGAGAGAGGCGGAGAGGTTTAGGGAGGGAATTCCAGAGCTTGGGGGCCCTGGCGCGGTCGCCATTGGTGCAGTGATGGAAATCGGGGGGATGCGCAAGAGGCCAGAATTGGAGGAGCACAAAGATCTTGGAGGGTTGTAGGGCTGGAGGAGGCTACAGAGATAGAGAGAGGGGGGGAGCGAAGAGGCCACGGAGGGATTTGAACAGGAGGATGGTTTATAATTGAGGCGTTGCTTAACTGGGAGCCAATGTAGCTCAGCGAGCACAAGGGCGAGCGGGACTTGGTGCGAGGTAGGACACGGGGCAGCAGAGTTTTGGATGACCTCAAGTTTACGTAGGGTGGAATATGGGAGGCCAGCCGGGAGTGCGTTGGAATAGTCAAGTCTAGAGGTAACAAAGGAATGGATGAGGGTTTCAGCAGCGGATGAGCTGAGGCAGAGGCGGAGACGGGCGATGTTACGGAGGTGGGAGTAGGCGGTCTCGGTGATGCCCCGGATATGTGGTCGGAAGCTCATCTCGGGGTCAGATAGGGCCCCAAGGTCGCGAACAGCGTGGTTCAGCCTCAGACAGACGTTAGGGAGAGGGATGGGGTCGGTGGCTGGGGGAGCGGAGTTTGCGGCGGGGACCGAGGACAACGGCACCGGTCCTCCCAATATTTAATTGGAGAAAATTTCTGCTCATCCAGAACTGGGTGTCGGGACAAGCAGTCTGGCAATTGAGAGACCGTGGAGGGGTCGAGAGAATCGGTGGTGAGGTAGAGCTGAGCGTACATGTGGAAACTGACGCTGTGTTTTCAGATGATGTCGCCAAGGGGCAACATGTAGATGAGAAATAGGAGGGGGCCAAGGATAGATTCTTGGGGGACAACAGAGGTAGCGGTGCGGGAGTGGGAAGAGAAGCAACTGGAGGTGATTCTCTGACTAAGATTAGAGAGATTCAATTCAATTCAATTCAATTCAATTCAAATCGCTTTATTGGCATGATGACAAGATACATCTTATGTTGCCAAAGCATCGAAAAACATTTATGGTTGAACACATAAACGCAGATCTATTCATACAGTGTATAAACAGATATATCCCTGAGTGTATAAATATACATTCGTATAATTTGTATATACTCTTTTCTTAGGTTTACTGGTTGTCCCTCTGTTTATGGCAAGCTGTAACATAGTGTGCCGCTAAGGTTACACAATTTCTCTCTTCCCCTAGTAGGTATGGG